>NC_041361.1:2865680-3138180 GCF_900634415.1 Cottoperca gobio
TTATGCACAAGAAAAACTTGACAATTCACATGATGAAGGTCCACGGTCATCCCAAACCACATGCAGTAAGTTTGTCTTTCAACGGCTCTTTGACTTCACTTTGATGCACCTTCAGCAAATATGGATTTGGTTACCTTTTTTAATATTCTTTATCACAGTATACACCTGTAGTTTTCATTCTGTTAAAGCAAAATGTCACTTTTTAGTGTCCCCAGTGCCCCAAAACCTTCTTAACTCGGACAGAGCTGCGTGTGCACGAAGCAGCCAAGCATCGAGGCGAAAAGCCGTTTGTGTGCGAGGAGTGTGGCCATCGGGCGTCGAGTCGAAACGGCCTGCAGATGCATATCAAAGCCATTCACAGGTAGTTATTCTGTCTGGTTTCATCAGACTAGAGGGGCCTAACATCTCTAGAAAATATGCCTTTTTAATAATATTGTTCGTATTTGTGCAGATAGTGTTTTGTTTGTTCCTCTTTACAGAAACGAGCGCCCTTTTGTATGCTCCTTATGTGGCCATGCATTCTCCCAGAAGAACAACCTAAACATGCACCTGCGTATACACAGTGGTGAGAGGCCGTACCAATGTCATCTCTGTGGCAAAACCTTCAGGACTCAAGGTAACGGCTCTTCTCCCCGGTCTGCTGCTGCTGCTGCCGTCTCCATCACTGTCCAGACAACTTTGTTGAATAGATCAGAAGTTTTCAAACCGACACACGGCTAACGCAGGCACTTCTGGTACTTTATGGTACATAACTCAGTCAAATGTGAACACAGACATGCACTGCAACAGCATACTTCCTGTTTACATCTCTTAGCCAAGGCACTATGGGACTTGTAGTTCAATATAATAAGAGACAAAACCAATTAACTTTTTTTGTGTGGATGTCAAAATATCTTTTGATATTCGTGAGAGTTAGAATATCAGAAACTGGGAGAGGGTGGAATAATGTCAGACACTGAGCAGTCGGATACATTCTTGATCACTAACTTCTATTAATCTGTATTTATAATACCAGCCAGTCTAGATAAACACCACCGGACACACACCGGTGAGCGTCCGTTTAGCTGCGATGTGTGTGAGCAGCGCTTCACAGAGAAAGGCGCCCTCGTCCGCCACAAGGCCAGCAAGCACGAGGAGGGCCGTCCCCACTGCTGTCACATATGTGGCAAAACCTTCAAAGGTAACATACCATGTAGAGTATACGACGTGCCCTGAAGAACACAGTGAAGGACTCACTAATGGGATTTTCTTTCCTTCGTCAGCGAGAGAGCAGCTTCGTGTTCACCTGCGCCGCCATAAGGGAATGAGGAAGTTCGAGTGTATAGACTGCGGCTACAAGTTCACTCGACAGGTAGGATCATTTCTAGATATCATACCTACCCTCTGGGGTTTGGGCTTTAATTGAATTTGTTTATTCTATCAAATATTTTGTCTGTTGACCAGTCCAAACCCCCAAAATATTACATTTCAACAAATCCTACTTGAGAAGCTGAAACTAGGCCGGGGGTGTTTGGCTTTTTTTTCTTTTTCTTCGATCGATTCATTGACATCTCGACATGTTCCATCTTTCCAGGCACACTTGCGGCGACACATTCAAATCCACAAGCGCACGGAGAACTACAACCCCCGGCAGAGAAAACTCAGGAACTTGATCGTGCAGGACGTGGACGGAAGTCCTGGTGAGAACGAAGCGACGAAAGAAGCGGAAGACTCGCTGATCGCAGGGGAGAACAATTACGTGCCAGAGACCGCCGACGTCCAGGAATCCACAAACCCAGAGCAGGACTCGGGGACAGGCCTCAATTCTAGTTGCATAGTGAGGGTGGTGATCGAGTCGAGCGACGCGGTGTTGGAGGAGGTGGTGTCCAACCAGAGCCTGGGACACGTCGAGGCGGCGGAGAGTTTCTCTGTGCCGGAAGTCTTGCAGCAAACGCAGCTGCACACTGAGGCGTTCGAGTCCACGATGGACGGAGGGAATGGTTGAGAGTGAAACTGTGACTGTGTGCAGCCCACTCGGAGTTAAAGTTACTGTGAAGAACACTTCCTAAAGAAGCACTTGTATGTGATGTGAGGACATTTGGCCTTCCAGATCCAAAGATGAAGCTGCAACACAGTCAGCTACTTTTGAGTTTCTAGATGTGCAAGAGACGAGCAGCAACTAACTTACATGCGTTTAGTAGTTAACAGTAAACTGCATGAATGTGAAATTATATATGTGTTGGCTTTGTTAAGCCTCTTTTTTTATCAATGTGCCTACTGCAGCTCAACTCAGAAATAAATGATCCTCAGTGGCGTGCTGCTTTGTTACTGAAGGTGTTAAAGGAATAGTTCAACATTTTGGGGAATGCGCTTATGCGTGAAGAAGACTGCTAGTGCACAAAATGTAAATGAAACTATCTTAAAGGATGTGTTTAAAGGTTTGAAGACCAAATTGATTTGGACTCTCTCATGTGCAATGTCCTCAGTAAACACGGGTCCTAACAGATGCACATTGTTTACAGACATTAGAACATCCTTACTTGGAATTAAGACGCTACACAGGTTGTGGTTTTATGTTTAAATACACAGCTTTATAAGTGAACGCATTAGCTTAATCTTGTCTAATTATAAAAAATATTTCCCCACTCGGCTGCAACTACTATCCCGTTATAAGAAATATATATAGCAACCTGCTCAACAAATGTGACCGGGTTAATGAACTCTCCTGCCTGCAGATACAACATTATACAAACACAGTACGTGAGGTTAAGAATATACTGTATTTACAAAAATGATTAAAACTTCACAAACTTGTATGAAAACTAAAAACAATACCATAAAAACATTAAAGCTAAAATACATGATGACAAACTGAGATTATCTGTGCACTTCCAGTTACTGGCGGCCCGTCACCAACATTTACCAAGTGTTACTCTTCTTGTATATGATGATAGGCGGGGACATCTCGAGCAACCACAGCACAAATATATCCATTAATTAACATAGAAAACCGTAAAATACAATAAAAGGAAATTCTTCATGCACATTCGACTGGCGGTTATAAAGGCTGACGTAGCCACGTTCCAGGGTCGTGAGGAGCGGACTAACCGTCACTAGCGAGCATCAACCCGGTACAAGTTCCCATCACATGCAACCCTCCGGAAACCTATAAAGACAGAAGACTAGAGTACAAGATATTTCAACGCATCCTTTGAAGCCGTATGACTGTTTAGTGATAAATAGAAATTGTGATTGTCGTCGTTTCTTGGAATGTAAACCGATTATTGCTCTTTCCTGAACAAATATTTGGCTCTTGCTCATCTTTTTTTATTATGTTTTGGTTCGTTTGTTTGTCTGTAAGCCCGGTTTTCATGAAACTTGGTGGAAGGGTGCAGCACGGGCCACAGGAAGAATCCTCTACAGGAGCGGATCAGCTGCCGACATTATTTTTTACTTATAGAAACGGTCTTGGCAGAAGGTCTGCGATTTCCTCCTGCCCTTCTATGTATTTCAAGCATTTTTCTTCTTCAACGAAACCAGATGCCTTCATTACCCACAATGCAACTGGACCACCAACAGTTTAAGTTAGGCTATTAGCAGCTAACGTAGTCCCGAGCAGGACTGAGGAGTGGACTACAGAGGGCTGGTAATCTCACTTCTTGTAACTCCACAAACCCACATTTCTTTTTAAAACTTGTCTTCGCCCCAACGCAGACTCAGATTTGGTGTAAAAGGCTTCATACGACTTTTTCCACGTATACAGTAGTATCTCCAAGACCTGTAAACAGATTTTGATGTGTAAAATCGAGTTGCCCGTGAAGCATTTCCAACTTAAATTCACTGCGTTTGTAGAAACACCTGCTGCTCTTCATCAAAGGTGGGGGAAGGTAACCAGTTAATCTTCATCTTGGTTAGTCTTTTCTCTTGTAACACCAAAAATACACTCAGAAAACTAACATAAATCTAACCTTTGTGCAGGTTTTACAAGTTAGCGTGGGCTTGTTGCTGCCCATGGTGGGAAAAAACCACCCGTAGTGACGGTGGGCGTCTTCTGGGAAAGTAATGAGCTGCTTGATACACCAAATTGAGGCGAAGAAGACGCTACACTAAAAAAAATACAAAGTGAAATGTATGGTAAATCTAAAGGGATTGTTAAAGAGTGTGTGTGTGTGTATATATATATATATATATATATATATAGAAGACCTCCAGGAGGAAGCTGCCCGTATGATTCTGGCTGCTGTGATCGTTCAGCTGTGTGGAGGTGTGAAAGAAGCCCGTTTTGTTCGACCTTCTCGCCCTTTTCTTTGTTTCTTCACACAACTATTTCTGTCACTTTTCATGTCGACAAATACGTGCAACACTATGTATGAATGCCTTCCAGGAGCAGGAAGGAAGGAAGACTGAAAGTGGGCTCTGCTATTCTATCGAGTGTAGCCGTTTGGAGCAACTTTTGATTTCCAACGTGGTCGGACAACACATCCTGCAAACTGGTTCTGATTGAGAATAATTCGGCCCTGAGGACTAACTGTTTGGTTTGGTTAACTTTAACACCTTCGATTCGAAGGCAGCAGCTTCCCTAAACTTTGTCTCCCACGCAGTGAGACCAAGCGAGGCTAAGAAACAGCACACCACTGCTACAATGAGGGAGAACAGTCTGATGTAACGTGGGGGCTTCTAGGTCCAAACTCAGAGCGCTGCGTTCACGTCCTGGTTCTGGTTCTGGTTGAGATTGTTGTTCAGATTGTGGAGCGCTTGGTGACGCTGGTGCCGGTGCAAGTGGATGGCGTTTGACTCGGGTATGTCAGTAGGTCCAAATGAGCTGGTCACTTGGGGCATGAACTGGCGGAATATGCTGACGCTGCCGTGCCAGAAGGTCGGCTGAGGTAGTCGTCCAGCGAGAGTCCATGAGCGGGTGGTCGGGTCGAACGCCTCCACCACATCCGACAGCTCAAACGTGTTGTCATAACCACCGGACACGTATAATTTACCGCCAAGGGCTGCAACACTGCCTCCGACATGGACCTGGATAAAAGAAACGAGCAAACAAAAGTACAGATAAATAAATAAATTAATGAATATATAAATATGTAATACAGGTTGTTCATCACAGTGGAGTCAAAAAATATTTGATTTATCTAAATATAGCTTTATACTTTTCACACACACACACACACACACACACACACACACACACACCTCTGTTGCTATTAGAGACAGCAGGTTCCTAACAAAGCATGCTGGCAGACAAGTGTCAGATGTGAAATACAAACCTGGGTCATCGGATTAATTTTGTCCCACTCGTTCTTCTGAGGATTATAAATGTCCACCTCGGCAGAGTCATCCCTGCAAATAGAAACACGCCAAAGTCAAGCTGCTGCCAAAACAATCAGAACTTCACATGTAGTCATGCTAACTGTACTGAATACCACAGTGTGATCTGAACATGTTTCTTTCTTGACTTTTAAATAATCAAATCATATCCCACATATTTAAATATTCTACATGTAAGTGAGACAGAGGCAACCTTTGCATTGTCACTTCTATAACATGATTAGGATAGGATGATTTTGTACTTTACAAAAGCAGCACATCTGTATAGTATAATCTTGTTTTGTCATTTCTCACAGCAGGGAGCGGGACAGAAAAGAAGAGTCCATTGGCGCCCTCATGTGGTGGAACAACAGAATGACTGTTTACGAGTTACATGGCTTTATCATAAAGTGATCAGATGTACAAGTAAACTATGTATACATACTATTTGAATGTGTAACCGAAGTCACTTTTCTCCTCACCTGATAAAGTAAATGAGGCTTTTGAGGGTCACAGTTTTCGGTGTGAAGGACCACGGGGGCATCTGTCCACAGCTGACCAGAGTCCAGCGGTTGGCGTCTGCATCATAGCTCTGGATCGCCATGGTTTCCTCGCCAGTCAGAGAGCCGATGGCGTACAGCCGCCCGTTGCACGTGGTGGTGGAGCAGTTGTCCATGGCGTGCAGCATGGGCGGTAAGGCCTCCCAGCAGTCCAGAGCGTGATCGTAGCGTTCGGTGCTGTCAGACGCCACCACGTACAGCTGACCTTTCACCACGCAAGAGCTATGGTACTCGCGGGCCTTCAGCATGGGCGCCGCCTCTGTCCACTCGTTGACGCTGGACTTGTAGCGCCACACGCCGTCATAGAGGCGAGAGCCATCGGAGCCACCTGGAAGTAACAGACATGTTGTCTCAACGGTTAATATGCATCAAGGACTTCCATTTGTTGCTGCGTCATGGTGCACAATAACTGCAAATAATAAAATACTGCAGCAGATTCATTTCTCCAGGTTATGAAATGCACCTTCATCGGGGTTTCTGCACACTTTTAGAATTGAATTAAATCCAATCAACAGGAACTTTAAGATCATTTCCACACAGACTGAATAAACATAATATGGATATTTTTCCAATATTTATATGAATCTTCAAATCATCAACAATGTATTAAAAGCACATAAAACAATCTAAATATAATAATCAAAATGTGTAATGCAATAAGTTTTGTCCCTCGCATTAAATAAAAAATAAAATCCTTCAAACGTCTAAAACAAAACCATTAATAACAATAATAATAATCCAGAGACCCCAGGCCAACAGGGTCCACGTTTTACTTTTACCTTTTGTTAAAGGTTATGAAATAAAATCTGCCTGTCGACATGACGCTATTGTATGCTGCTGTTATTTGTGTCCTTGAAGGAGTGAGCTAACGCTGCTAAATATGTTTTCCTGTAGGACACACAAGCCCTGAGGGAAGGTCTATAATTATTCCTCAAGGGAAACACAATGAAGAGGATGAAGAGGATGAAGATGATAACACCACTGCTGTCCTGGCAGCACACTATGTCCTGCCTCACTTTAACTTGTTCACACAGAGACCCACGAGCCAAAGAGCCTGCAGTTTATTTATAAGCACAGCTCGACGGCCATTTCACAAGATGAAGGAGCGGGAATGGAAATCGACAGACTGGAGCGTTCACACTACAGTGAATCTGAGACACACAGCAACTGTAAGCTCTGCAAAGTGTCTGTCCATCAGTAAGTGGGACACCAGACGAAGAACTCCAAACTGTAAGATGGAGTACATTGTCCTCTGTGCGACGCACATTATTCTATACTCGTTTTGACTTCCATAAACAATCATGAAATTTGAGTTTTCATGCATGACCTCAATATTTGTAGTGTATAGAAAGGTGTTTGAATAACTTACCCGTGACATACATATCGTTTCCGAGGGCAGCTATGCTGTAGCCTCCCCCAAGGTGGTCGGGGAACTCAGCCAGGTAGCGCCACTGTCCAGTCTGGGGGTTGTAACAGTCCACTGTGACCAGCTCATCACAGTCCTGGTCGCAGCCTCCGACCACCACCAGGATTTCTGCCAGTCCCGTGGACGGCCGTGGACGCATTCGGTGGCAGGGCCTGTCATGGCGGTCGTACTCGCAGGACTGGAAGCTTCGAGCTTCGTTCACCATGCGGAGGCAGGTGGGTGACAGGTAGACGAGCGGGTCGCTCTCCACGTGGGCCAACAGGAAGAACCTCCTGACGAAGGGGAGTCGGACCTGCTGGAGGAGCTCGGGCCAGTAGTGCAGTCTCCGCTTGAAGTCAGCCTTCACCCAGCGCACTGCAATTTGATAAACCGCCTCCTCCTTGTCTATGGAAAGCTCATCGTCTGACACAAACTCAAGGAGGCGCTTCCATGGCAGCCGCTCAAAGTCCGTTCCCTTAGACAGCTCCATTATGTTTTTGAGGCCAAAGCGGCGAGCGCTGGTCGCTAGCTCTCTGCAAGCGTATGCCTCCGCAAAGTCCTGGATCTCTAAGCAGTTGGAAACATCCAGCCGCTGGTCCAGAAAGGCACAGCAGGCCTCTTTGACAGAGGGGAACTGAAAGAGATCGGCCGTCTTCAGCAGGACGTCCACATTATCCTGAGTGACGGTGACCCGTCCCGTGTAGCAGAAGTCCACCAGCAGACCTAAAAGCTCAGCTGACACCTCGTGTAGAACTACTCTGTCCATAACACTCTCCCTCAAAGTTCCTGCGAACATCGCCCGGAAGTATGTGCTGGCCGCCGCCAACACTGTGCGGTGACAGTGGAACTCGCGGCCCTCGGCACACAAAGTCACATCGAAAAACTTCCGTTCGGCACGGAGTTCATGGATTCCCCGCAGCAGGTTGAAGGCATGGGCCGTGTCGAAAAACGGCAGGGTGGACGGTTGTGTCTGCAACACTGGCTTTTCCATCTCTCCTCTCTCTGGGCGTCTCAGCTTCTGGTAGTTGTGGTCAGAAGGATGTTTTCATCTAAAACAGATAAAACACCAGAAAACATACATGAACCAACACGTTGAGCACCATGTAGGGCTGCACCTAACGATTACTTTCAATATCGATTAATGTGTTGATTATTTTCTTGCTTAAACTAATTATTCTTTGGTCCATGAAATGTAAAATAAAATGAGAAAAATACGTATCACCGTTTCCCGTCTCAAATGACTTGTTTTTCCAACAGTCTAACTCTTACTCAAGAGTTAAATGATTAAAGGATTATAAAAGTAGTTGACACTGGCAGCTTTTACACCATGTATGCTACACAATTGTCGAAAATAAATACATACACACTGGTCTATAATAAGGGAATTGAGAAATGGCGATGATGTTTAACAACATTCAAGAAGGTTTCACAGCTTTCAATGAAATCACATTAAAAGCAAGAGATATATGAGTTTACATTTCTACGACCTCATTTTCAACAGTTAGTTTCACTGGTAAGTAGTGGTTACTTTAAGAAACTATACAACCAAGCATGGAGTAGGCAAAGTGACAGCCTGCTGACTCAAGTAATCAAGATCTTTTAAATAAATAAACCCTAGAAACGGTTTCCTTCCCCTACCTGATGAGCCCCTTCAGGCACGTTTCAGTCTAGCGAAGCTCAAACTCCTGTGAATCTTACCGCGTTTAAGATACAGAGCTCGCTTGTGCTCAGGGGCTATAAATACACCAGCAGTGTCCATTTCCAGGCAAGAGTGGGAGGGGGGGGGGTGGATTTAGGGAGAACACCTAACATGCCAGGTTAGCTGACGCTGTGGGGAGAGTATAACCCCCCCCCCTCCCACTGGTATGTCTCTGTGGTCGCTCATTCAACGTTAAGTAAGTGAGAGGAGCCAGCTGAGCCCGGACCTCCTCACCACAACCCGCACAGCATCAGACCAAAACAAATAAAGCTCACCGTCATAATATTCAGGTTACCAACAGTAGCACAGAACCACAACATATTTACACAATGAGATGTTTTATATATACTCATCAGTAATGTGGATAAAATGACCAAGTGGGTAAAGGAACATAATAGGAACAGTTAGGTTAAAACCAGCAAAAGAAAACACCAAAATCTAAGGCGATAAATCTAGTCTCATATCACGATAGCGATATATAATGTTGATATACTGCCCTACTGGCATCTCCTGCGCTATTTGCACATATTTAAATGAGGTAATGTGCAAACATTTGATGCAAAAGTCACCCCTTTTCTATCCAAATGAGCCTAAATGCAACATATAAACACCACGAGGACACACACACAGACTCGCAAGGTGAAGACAACACCAGACACACGCTGGTATATATAACAGACAGTTAAAAAACTGTTTTGAAAACAAAAAAAAACAGAAGTTGCTATTGAGTATCAACCTGCATTAAAGGCATATCTCAGATTCTTGTCAGTATTTGGAGATGATCATTCTTTTCTCAAAATACACAGGTATGTCCTTACAGAGATTTGTTTAAAGGTTGCAATAAAGCCCCCGTCCTCTGCACACAGGACTTAGTACAAATTCCACACAAGGGTTCAACAATGTGGCGGTGCACACAGCATTTACTGTAGCTCTGTGAGGGATCACACTGCTCTCCTGAAGGGCAGTCGGGACCTCACAACCCGGACCAGCACTGGAAAAACAACTGACTTGATGATCAGGAGATAATGACATTTCCTTACACTCATGTATGCAATGTCTTAATCCCACTGCCCTCTGATACAAAGCCTGAACAAAGTGGAGTAATAACTATATTTCTTATCCACACGTATGAGTTCTACCCTTTAGCTTTACACTGCAACAGTCACAAGTATTGAGCAACTTAAAATGGATGTGTTTACCAACCAGATCCAAGAATAGCCATCAGATATGCATGCTCTCAAATGAAGAGAGAGAGGGGAGAGATGAGAGGGAGGGAGACAGTCCAGGTTTGGAAACAATCTCATTGCTACGAGTGACAAGTACAGAGAGACCTGTGTAACAGCCAGCATATGACCTACACAGCGTGGGTACATGGGTGAAAGGAACCCTATGTCCCCTTTCATCACGTAGTATAACAGTATTAGCCCGTCTACCCCCGGAGCTCTTGACCTGAAGTTAAATGTTCAGGACAAAAACACTCAGAGGAAATCAATGCTGTTAGTCAGAGGACTTTAGAAGCATCCTGGAGGATGGGAGGGTGCTGTATGTTATGTTATATTCCTTAAAAAGGTTGATGACAGGGTCTATTCCTGTATTCGGGAACCATGTTACTGGTGTATCCGTAGACAGGCCAGTAATCAGAACTACTGTAAATAGAAACTCTGACGAAATGAACATAATGAATCAGAGTTAAAACATCCAGGAACAAGAATAAGTCAACAACGATGTCACCGACTGTCTGCCAAACGCTGACATAAACGTGACGCTGACATGCTCACAATGACATGGCTAGCATGCTGATGTTACGCAGGTAGAATGTTTAACATTGTTACCATCTTAGTTAAGCTAGCATTTGATCATTTGCACCAAACATAAATTACAGCTGAGACTGATGCGAATGTCATTCATTTTATTTTAGTCTATAGGTCGCATATTTGGTCATAAACCAACGTTTTGGACAAACTACATTTTAACCTGAAGATGGCATTAGATGAAAACTAGGGAAATTATTACACATAATCCTCAGGGGGACATCAGTGTATAAACCCAATTTCAAGGAAATCCATCCGATAGCTGTTGAGATATTTCACAAAAACCCACAAACATCAACCTCAGGGTGGCGCTAGAGGAGTCAGGGGATCACCAAAGTCAGTAGGGTTCATGAATGCCTGAACAAAATGTCAAATCCATCAAAGAGTTGCTGACAACTTTGAATCTGCCCCAACTGACGGAACAAAGATAGACAAAAACAAAATGCAAAACTCATCTTGTAAAAGCCATCTTGAGTTATTCACTGCAATGCCTAACTGTGTGCCACTGCTTCATTAAACTATGTGGCTTGGCTCCCAGAAGAGAGCAACTTTTCAGTGAGCAGAAGATGTTTATTCAGGAGCTGTTCTGTGCATGTGAACAGGGTGAATCAAAAACAGGCTCAGTTTACATGAAGATGCTTACAGTGCGTTCTCCATCTCTTGGTTTGAATGCTGGCGTTGCCCCTTGTTGGTGCGAGCGTGCAATTACCAGCAAAGACTATTTGCATACAGGCTCCAACACTGTTTTGCATTTGTGTCAGTGTCAGTCATCATAACTGTTGAATAGCTCTACTGTGTACAGCATTACCAAGGCTATTAATATTTAATATCTTAGTTTGCAAGTGTTAAAATAAGGCTTGTTGTACATCAAGATGCACATCACCTGGAAGGCTTTTTTCTGAAACAGTGTTCAGATTATTGTGGTGCAGCGCAACACCTGGTGTTCTAACAACCACAACAAGACAGCTGCTCTCCCTGCTGTCGCTCCGGGCTGCTGGGGCTGAGGCAGCCATCAGTGGAGTGACATGAAGTCCCCGGTTCTCCACAGCTGAGCGTTGCCTGGCCATAAAAAGGCAACTACTCCAAACTCATCTCATCCCCCACTGAGGAGGGCCAGCACGAGGCTACTAGCAGCAACAACACTCAGATAAGGGGACAGAATCGGAATGGAGGGCATTTTTGATTGTGGAATTTGCAAATACACATTGCGAGACACTATATGAGGGGGACTAATCGCACAATAGTTTCAATCACTGTCCTTTAATATCAACAAATCATATTCAAGCAAGGTCTCAGCGAAGTGCATTCACTAAAGTACTGTAGTTGAGCAACATTCTGAGGAACTTGTAAGTTTACCCATGCATTTAAATTTAATATAACTTGATACCCTTCTACATCTGAGAGGAAACTACTGTGCTTTTGTGACTCCACTATATTTATTTCTTTGCTATAGTTTCCTTTTAGCTTAACAAATGACATGTGACACATATGATTAGGCCTTACAAATAAAATATCATGCATAGTAATAGATTAAAAATACTTAATACAAAGTTCAAGTCTATAATACTATTCCAATTATATGTGGTATATTTAAAAATAAAAAAATCTGATTGAGAGCATTTTGCATGATGAGTACTTTAAGTGCATTATGCTGCTATTAGTTATATACTTTCACTTGAGTAAAACGTTGCAGGACTTGAATATGTGTATACTGCTGTATTGATACTTTTACTTAAATAAAAGCTGCCTTTCTACTTCTCCCACTACTGTGACAGTGAAGTGTCCTTGAAGTCTGTGAACCCCCCCCCCCCACCAGGTCAAGTAGAACTTTTTGTGACTGAGCGTAGTCTGTTCGACTGCCTAGTGAATAAAGCAGCACATTATTCATTAATCTTTTTTATTGGGAATGCAGTCACGCGTACATTTTAGTGCCACCCAGAAGGCTTGTTTCTGAACCTGCATTCGAGTTACAGTTAGAAGTTACAATCTGTGGTGGAAGACCTTTTGTTTGAATAAAAGTAGCAGTGTAAAAGGTCTAACTCTAACTCAAGCAACAGGACAAAAGTTTTAGCAGCAAAATAAACCAAAAAAAAGCACTCATTACGCAGGACGGTCTATTTCAGAATCATATATATGATATTACCGGATTGTAATTAGGGATCCATTCATGTGTTCATCACCTTAATGCTGCAGCTGGTAAAGGTGGGGATCAATTTAATTAATTCAACTATAATAATACATCATAATGTATTATTATTGATTTATATTTGGTATTAAAAATCTAAATCTGTAAGGTAACTAAATTGCAAATTAATGTAGTGGAGTAGAAGTAGAAAAACTAAAGTACAAGTACCTCAAAAGTGTACTTAAGTACAGTACTTGAGTACATGTACTTAGTTACATTCCACCACTGGTTATAATAAACCTTTGCATCCTTCAGGCCATGCAGCCATACAAGTCCACATTATTGAGCACACTGAGGCCTCAGTGGGAGAAAGGTCTCTTTCCAAAGCCATGTTTGGCCTGTGACAACATTCAAATGTAGTAGGTAATGCTAAAGCATAGCTCAGATACACACACACTCACACACACACACACACACACACACACTCACACACACGCACACACACACACACACACACACACTCACTCACACAGACAGACGAGGTGTCACTAAAGGCTAATGACATTAGCAACTTCTGTGTAGCTAGCTAATCAACTTTCCGCATAACGTTCAACAGCATCAATTTCAAAACACCCGTTAGATAGGCCTACTAAATAATGGCCATTTTATTAATGTTTATGACAGCGTATGGTTGCCTGTGAAGTAATAACATGCCCTCCTTTTTTTTTTTTACCTTAAAAACATAAAATAAATGTTTATACGAAGCTCGTAACGTATTTCTGCGATCGGACATAACCAACGGCTACTGTCAATCTGTCCTCTGCTCGGAAGAAAATAACCTTAAAAACATGCCAACTCAGATTTAGTCAACTTACCAGTATTTCTCCTCAACATATGTTAATAGTTTTAAAGAGTATTACGAGTTAACACCTCACAAATCGAGCTGAAATTAAAGTTTTCACGCGCGGATGTCTTCGGCCTCCTCTGCGCCATGATACACTCAACTGTAACAGATGTTGCTTTCAAGGGCGGTCGGAAATATCAGACTTACCACGCAGACAATCCTGGGTCAGCGGGTATAGTAGCTAAACCATGCACGACTAGGCTGTTAGTTGTACTGGGCATTGTATGTGATTAATACATCCTTTTGTATGATCGTAATTTTACTATTCGTTAAATTGTTTTGTGGTTTTTTGGCATACCAGAGGCTACATTTAGCTGTTTTTGCTTATACATTTTCTACTCATTCATTGAATATTGCTGTTGCATGTTAAATAAAAACACACCTAGCCTACAAACCACCATCGTGACTACATAAATACCACTACCACTACTACTACTACTACTACTACTACTACTACAACTACTACTACTACTACTACCACTACTACTACTACTACTACCACTACTACCACTACCACTACCACTACTATTACCACTACTACTACTACTACTACTACTACCACTACTACTACTACTACCACTACTATTACCACTACTACTACCACTACTACTACTACCACTACTACTACTACCACTACTACTATACTACTACTACTACCACTACTATTACCACTACTACTACTACTACTACTACTACTACTACTACCACTACCACTACTACCACTACTATTACCACTACCACTACTACTACTACTACCACTACTACTACTACCACTACCACTACTACTACTACTACTTCTACTACAATAATAACAATTATAATAATAATAGAGGCCAAAAAATACAAATACAATTAAGAAAAAATAGAACAGTAGGTAAAAAAGTTGGGTAAATATGTTGCAAATAGGTTATTATATTGTTTCAGATAAACTTTTCTGCATGTTATTAGTTGCAGGCAGAAGCTTAGAAGGAGTACTTGAACGCAGCATTTAAAACCCACATATCTCAGTTTAAACATAAATATGTGCAATAATGTACTCACAATATGGAGGATCCCCAAAATACATTCTCAAACATTGGGCTGAAGCATTGCTTTGTTTAATTATTTCGTAATGTTATGAAAACTAGGGGACAATTGTGTGAAATAGAGTGAAAAAAACATCCCAAAATGAGTTTAATTTAAAAGTTTAACGTTTGACTGAAAGCGTGTGTATAAAGTTTCTCTTTTTCTTTCACCAAAAAGCTAATTAGAGCTGAGAAAATGGAAAAACTGACCTTAAAAGGATTACCAAATGTTTTCATGTCAAGGCTCTCCACATATGGGACCGTCGTTTGGCAGGATTTAGTGAGAAATGTGATGGCGATGATTGTGTTATGGGTCTTATTTGTTTCAGTGAGATTTTAATTGTCTAGAAAAAATGGAACCAATTCTAATTTTATGAAAAAAAAACCCTCTAGTGGCAGTGTTGAAGAAAGGGGTCAAACCCCGGTCAAAGGGAGACGTGAGACGTTGTGACATGTCAAAGTGAGGAAAAACACAGGTGTAAAAAATTAATGATGGCTGAACTCTATTTAACTGCTTCGTCTTCAGAGTCCTGGTAATGACTCACTGTCAAACTATCGTAGCTTAATGTAACAGGGCTATCGTTAATGCTATTCGTGAAGACATGCTCCGGATGAAGGATGAGGAAGAGGAATTTTAACAGGGAGATAAAGGCACTAACACAAACCATTCATTTCTATTATTTCAATTCTTCTGTCAAATCTACAATCGATTTACTCTACAAAATGTCTATCCCAAGGTGATATCTTTAAATGTCTTGTTTTCTCAGTTAAAAACACAAAAACCTTCAGATTAATATGATATAAAACAGAGAATTTATTCGTTATTATTGTATCAGCTGCAGGGCGTAGCAGCCATTCACTTCTTTTTGCTGACTCGGCTAAAGCTGTAATGTTTCTTTAATGGCAGGTTAATTATCATCACCAAGCTTTCCTTATTTACATTTTCTTAGTCTTGCATAAACATCTAATTCATTTGGGCTTTAAATGTGTTTTCTTTTTTTTGACAATGCTGTGTTTGCAAAAATTGCTGTGCAATCAGTGAGACAAACTCATAACTCAAAAGGAAATTATGAAATCCCAGCAGTCCTCAAACATGCCTCAGAGCGTTTGCCTTTCTCTCTCATCTTCTAATTAAAAGCATCACAACATTTTCCTTATCTCACTGCCTGCATTTAGAAAAATAAATATTAGCTTGAGGTAGGAATTAATAAATGAATCCATCAGGTGTTCTCAGTCGATTTTAACCAGCAGAACACTGACAGGGAATATCCCCTTAGGCTATCACCATTTTCTTTATTCAACTGCTTAAAATTCAGTCCATAGAGGACACATGTACATCTATCTCTCATCCCTCAGAGGGGGATAATGAGAAGGCAAGAAAGAGATGATGGTGTGGAATTTAAAATGAAAAATAAAAGAGGAAATTACCTTTTGCAGTGCAAATACTGACCTGCTGTGGAGCTCTCTCTCTGGCCTCGCTGAGTCCCTCAGGCGGGCACAGAGGCTGACATCTTCCGCAGGGGTCGCACTGACATTGCACAAAAGTGCTGCCAAATTAGGTTCTCACTGAGGGTCTTCTTTTATTTAGTCATTCTATTCTGTCTATGACACTTGGTTATCTTCCTCACAGGGAAGAGGGATGTATTTGAGCCTCCAGCCAGAAATAGTCTGTGGTTCTTTTGGGAATACACATATTTACTTTCTTGCTGAGAGTTAAATGACAAGATCTCATATCTGGAGGATGAATATGAAAAGGGCTAGCAGACTGTTAGCTTAGCATAAAGACTGAAAACTGGAGGTAACAGCTAGCCTGTCTCTGTTTAACATGTCATATGTTTTCCTTGTATTTACATTAATCTTAACTCGTGATTTAGAGCCATGTGGTGAATGTAAGTCCAATATCTCCTCTCATTCGAGCTCTGTTTTTGGTCTCTACCAACTCCTGGGGGAAATATTTGGCTCATTAGCTGCTAAATGCTTCATGTTCACCAGCTAGGTGCTAACTTTGAGTGTCTGTCGCTCGGTGCTGAGCAGGTATACGGTGGGTTGATTGAAGCTTTATTTGCAATAAACATCTGCCTGGTGAGAGCGGCGAGACCGAACCTATAAAGCTTCACAGGGGAGTGATAATCGTCTGCGGGTTGGCCACTATGAGCGATATGAGTCATATGAGCATTGGTTATTATATAAGTATTAATTATAGCAGCTTTAAAACTGGAATCAATAATTCCCCACAGCGGTGATATCATGGTTATTAATATGATATAATGGGCCTGCAGTCAGACGATTTCACCACTTCGTTGAGTGATCCATGTTCCTCCGAGAACATCCAGGAGCCTGTGAGGCAGAAAGATGAATGTGTACAGTTCAGTCACTAGATGGAGACATTCTATAGTATTTATGTGACGGCCGCACTTACATCTGTTGACCCGATAGCTCTCGGGACAAACATATCTCCCTCATTAATTCTAATGGAGAAAAGAAGATATAGGCACTATAATGCTTCTGCGTTCCCCTGATTAAACGGTGCTGACTGTAAACAAAGATTAGAGGGTTTATATATAGTAGTGGCAAGGCTGCCTGTTTACATCAGGCCAGCTATGACTGTAGCCTCGACTGGCTTTTAATTTAAAGTCATGCTGTGCTTCAGGATTACATTGCACCACCTACTAAACCCATTATTACATTATAACTTCCAACTGCTCCTTGTTTCATTTACATGTACACACAAATATGAATGTTTCACGTTTATTAATGCAGTTTAGCGTGGCAAACATCTGATTATGCTAACATAATGAGGTTTCTCAGTGATGTCTCAGAGGGAGCATATGATCCCATGGTGCCATGTTCCCCAGCTATCCTCTTCACGTGACCCTACCTTATACAGGCTATGAATATGACTCATTAAGGAGACCTTGCAAAAGGCTTTTTTTGTTCTCAGCAATGCTTTCCCCCCCCTTAGGTCAAATATTTAATGTATGCTACCCAGGGTCAATAGTTGAAATCACCTACAGCTTATAGCCTACTGATGTTATACTCCTTGAAACCTGCGTCTTCAAAGCAGCGGACGTACAGTTTTCTTTACTTTAGACGTTGATATCTCCACATGGCTGCATGTATTATTTTATTATAAGGACCGTGGGAACATTACTGACATGTTTTGTGATTTGAAATAAATGAAAAATCTTCCATAAGAGTCTGAGTCATAGCGTTAGCAATGTAGAATGGACTGCTTTTATATTTTCCAATCTTTACGATCACTCGAAGCGCTTCACCACACACACACACACACACACACGCACACACACGACCACCCTAATGTAAGTTAGCTTAATCAGTTAGCGTTAGCGTCAACACCAGGCTGTTAATATAAGTACTAATACAACTAATATAAACAAGAGCTTTTAGTATTTTGTGTTTTGATTTAGTGACGTGTACATTAGCCACTTAGTAAACACTTAAAACACAGTTTGATCTTGGGAACAGCCGGTGCAACAGGCTAATGTTCTGTAGTTAAATACAGAACCCATCGCTGTGTTTTTGTAAAATTAAAGTGCTTTTTATTTATTCGTTATTAATGAACTGCTGTGTAAGTAAACGTGGAGCATCACGAGTGCACTCGCAGGCAAAAATATTTGCAACAACAGCATTTCTCTGAACAGTGTGTGATTGTATTAAATATCTCAATCAATCAAAGTGTTTGATGCACCTCAGAAACACGCTCATCTTTTAAAGTTAAAATCCAGGATTTGGCACTTTTCCTGAATTTTCCACATTGATTGATGTTAATAATTGAAATGGAGATAATGCTGGACGAACACTCGGCTCAATCTTTGCTGGAGTCGGTTTGACTGAAAGCTCAAAATAAAGTGAAACGCTGCACAGATCAAAGCGTGCGGATATCTCTTCTATCAATAATTCAAATGGAACAATAACTGTCGTCACCTCCAAGCACTGTATGAAGTTAAAGACTTCAATCACTCAATCGATCAACTCTTTTTCATATTAGCTTGTTTCGTAAGAACACAAACAACCCTCTCGTGCTGCAGCAGTAAATCTGTACACAGTTACATCTATAACATTGATGCTTAATGAACTATTGCTGTAATGCTCTGTTGCATATTTAAGGGCACAGCACAGTCGCCATGTGTAAATTATTGATGTGACAAACTGCAGCTTTTGAATGTCAATACTTCTCCCTGGAGATGGAAAGTGAAAGAAAGAAGTTTGATCAATAGAGACAGAGGGGTAAAGGCTGTGAGGAATGAAGTGGAAGAACGCAGGGGAAAAAGCAAGAAGTAAACACGAGTGGCTGATGGAAGGAGAACAGTGAGAAGTTGCACAAACAGCTGGTTCTGCATGTAGGGACACAGTTATATAACACGCCACAACAACAACCTTCTTATGTTGTGCTACGATATCAAAAAAGGTCAAGATGTGCTTTGGTTAATTGAATTCCGAATGTATTGTTGCACAGCGGTGCCTCTCCATGTGGTGGCAGCTTTGAAGGGCTCGATAATAGCACACCCAGGCCTTGTTGAATAAGTAGATGTATCATTGGTGGAGCTGGGTGTCGGGAGAAAAGCAAAACATTTTGGTGGCGGCGGAATAAAATATTGAACAAACTCATCTTTATTGTGGTTAACTGTATCACACTGAGAGGCAGGATGCTGCTGAGGCTTGGTCAGCAAAGCCTTCCCTGGATATATAAAAGGTTTAAAAAACCTCTTTTTACTATTCATGCATTCAAAATTGCATTATTATTTATTATCTTTCGTTGCAGGGTTATTTATGATCGCTTGCAAAAATAGAGCAGATTTATTTGAGCTAAGATCCTGAATATCTGTACTCGGCACACAGCGGTAGTTTAAGTCCTCTGTCCACTTGTTTATTTATAATTAGAGGTTTACAACTTTCCTAATTATCACCTTCCTAAAGGTAGAATCTAAACGTCTTTGAATGCGTCTTCCTGGCTCCGCACGGCATCCTCCGCATAACTGTGTATTTTACAAATTTCTCCAACACCACGGAGTTTGTGTTTACGATTGAATGTGTTGCAGCTGCCATAATGTTTCTCATGCAGTGAAAGACATCAGTGTAATGGGCTTCCCCCCCCCCCCCCTGCGCTCAAAAGGTGATCCACATTTGATTTGTTGTTCCATGTTTGCAAGAGCCCAGCTACAAATCTTCATGTGCTGACATGAGCGTCTCTCAATCTGGCGTCAACGTGTGTTTTATAATCCTCCGTCAAACGTTTGTCGTCCACTATTACAACCATGACTCGCGTGTAAAACGTGGTTAATTCCCAATTACACACTGAGAACGTGTTTCTTAAAACCCAGTTCTCTTCTTTTCACTCAGCCTGTAGCTGCTTTGTGTCCTGGTGAGATTACGACATCGCATTCGTGGTCACTCATCTGTGAGTCTTCATCATTATCGGATGTTATCTTTCTGGTTGCTGAGCAATACTGCCCAGTGAATTGCAGAAGAAAACAAAATTGCAAAAGGCGTAATCGTACAAACCTGTCAGCATGTCAGCGATAAGATTGAAAAGCAGATGATTGAAATGTCTTTTCTTGTGTTTGCCGATCATAAATCGCTCCGTATAGTTAAGGAAATCTTCACATTTTCTGCAAACCCAGTCACCAGTCTCAGCTGTGCTGTGCTGGCAGTTGCATATTACGGTTCATCTTATATATATATATATATATATATATAAGATATTTTCTTTCTGTAGCGGATGCATTCACAGGAGGAAAAAATGACTTTATTGTTGGTTTATTGTGATTAATAATTTCTGAAGGCATGGTTATCTGCTTGCCTAGCACTCACAGCCTACATGGTAATCCGCAGTCTTATTCAATCATAAGCTACTGATGAGTGGGACACTATGTGTGGATATTACCTCTGTTGGCATATCTACATTTGCTGAGTGCACACTAAGAGAAATATAGTTGGTCTTTGCAAAAAAAAATAATTCTCTTTTATTTCTGCATTTGCAGTAAAATTGCCAGACTTCCCTGCTCGCGCTTCAAACTGAATGATAGTTTATGCTGCCATTACGGAGGCCTAAATGGACGACTAGACGCCATTTATCCTTCTGGAAAATATATTGTTAGGAGATTCCTAGACAGAGTTTTTCTAAGACATCAGCGAAATGTTTCCGCGATTTCATTTATTATTATACCAGTCTCCTCTTTCACACAAGGCATAAACAGTTACTTCCCCCCCAAAAAATCCAAGGACTCCTCACATATCCATCTGCTACTTTATTTTGCCTCTAAACATGATACAATTTATCATGCTGTCACACACTCTTTGCATGAGTGCTACATGGCCTAAGGGTTACAAGGCACAGAGTGACACAGTCTAACAACACAGCAGAGGATGTTAACTACTCTTTTATGTCCAAATAAAACAGATTTTCATTATCACCGTGACCAAGTACGAGAGTGTTGCAGTAGGCATTAGTCATCTTGCCTTACATAATTATTTTGTACACTCAAAGTCCACTTTAATCAGTCAGCCAGCTCGCCTCAGAGATGTCATGGCCCTTATGTGGGCCAAGCAAAAAAATAAATGAAAAGGAAAAATGAATATTAAGAAATGAATCGTTCATCACAACCATTCGTTCTAGCTGTGCTCATTACGTGCAGTTAATCCGGTCTCCAGGACTCGTATGATTCATCTACAGTTAAATGAACAAACTGCCCTAATCCAACAACGTATTAAAGTGAAATTTAATAGGTCAAAGTGTTATGACAGGAACATACCGCAGATGTGTGGTGACACAAGACTTAATAATTGGATAAAGCTATATTTGGTTTTACGTTTGTGTATTTCAATCTATTTAATTCTTCCCTCACCAGCACCTTCCTACTCTTCAGATATAACACCAACTAAATGAATAATAATATCATATTAATAATAATTAATAACAAAAGTCATTAATGAATTCAGGTTTCCCCACACCGCTACCCTCCCTCGCTGCGCACACAGGAAGTGACACCAACAAAGCAGCGTCCCTGTTGACAAAACTGTTCATTTTGGAAATGTCTGTGGAAAATAATAAGACATTAAACCCTGGGAGGGCCTGAGAGCTTTATGCTGTCTTCGAAGAGCGGCTTTGCCTCCTTCTCTCCAAAGGCGCTTAGATTTGGGGCTCCTGCCTCCTGCCATATTTCAGGCAGCTGTGTTATTATGGACGGAGATTACCGAGTGTTGGTGGGCAGGAGACGACCTCAACTGATTATTAGGGGAACAAAGAGCACTGCCTGCTAAAGGGTGGCCTGCTGAATCAAGGCAACATAAAACGTAAAGTTTCTCAACAGTACAGTGTAACTCCATATATTTAGATAAGGATGGTTACATATAAGAACTATAATTACTGCCTCAAGATTGTCAGGCTGCAGTTTACATCCATGTCTGTCAAGATGTCGTGAATACTTTGAAGGTATTACGAGTATTTTGTCAATTAGAGTATGAACTCTGGAGTTTTGTGAGGTCACAGTAACCTTGACCTTTGACCTCGATGTCCAAGTGGACATTTGTGCAAAATTAAAGAAATAATTCCCTCTAGGTGTTCTTGAGATATCGTGTTCGTGAGAATAAGACGTACGGACAGACATCTCGAAAACATATTGCCCCTGGTCAACAGCTGTTGCCGGCGCAGAGGCATAATAAACAAACAAATAACAATCTAATATCGTTTTCTTCCCACAAGCCCCAGACCGTTGCCGGGTAAACGTCACAGCTTGACAAAAGACGCGAGTCCATGGCCTGAAGCTAGCTCTAGAAGTTTTTTCAGTTAGTATATTACAAGTAAAGTCACTTTCTATTCATCCTGATCCCATTTAATTATTGTTCACTGCAACATAAGTTATTTAAGTCCAGTAGGTCTGTCCACTTCACCCCAAACAAATCTGTGAAGAATCTATGATTCACCCCGAGCCACTTGGCACCCCAATTTCAGGACAAACGTCACACAGCTAGTGGAACAGAGGCCCGGACATGACGTCAGGACTTTGGCCCATCTTTAGGCGCTAAATGTTTGAGGCTAACTGTAAGCCAGCCAATTCGTTAACCCTCTAAATCAGGGGTTCCCAAACTTTCTGTGGCCAAGGCACCAAAGTCTCAAGGCACACCTGTGTTCATATCCGTGCAGAATCCCCTCTATAACATATAGTATCACTGTTATCACTCTGTGAACATTTATTTAGTCCCCGTAAGAAGCTATTCTCCTTCACACTAGCAGAGAGCCTTTGATGTGTCACACTCTATTATTTCCCACCATGCGCAAATGGCTAAAACGGGGTTCGCTTTTTTAATGATTGTTTCGTTTATATTTAGGCCAAAGCACATAAGACCTATTGTTTCTATATTGTGAAATAAGTGTGTAGGACAAACTACAGATAAAGTACAGTGTCTCCCTGCGCTGCGCCCCCCCACCCCTCCCCCCCCCTGAAATTCAAACCCACACACCGAACCCACCCACACACACACACACACACGCGTGTTTTTCGCAAATTATAGCCTAAATGTTGAATATACAAAGACCTAGATACATAGCAAGACGTTGACAAAGTAGTTGTTCAACCTCTGTTTGGAGTTTGAGCTTTGATAACTTGTCGTTGTATTTGTGTTTCTTTCTTTCTCTCCTGTGACAGTAATCTTTTAAACGCACCGACAAGGTATCATTTGTTTGTGACGGCAGAGCAGTATCAAAACAAAAATATTGTGAAATAAAACAATTAAGTGAATTAATGAACCCGTTTGGCTCCTTGTCTAATTATTTTGAAATTGAAATAGAAATGTGTTCTCAATTGCTGAGACAACAGTCAAGGCTGTGTTTATCTGAACAGAAACAAATCTCACTGTACCGCTGCACAGCCAAACATCCTATCATTCTGCCGGAATGATTTCACGCTTGAGGAAGCTGAGGTTAGGGAGAATATATCAGGTAAGAAGCAAGAGGAAGTAAGACCTCTAGTGTGGGAACACCGACAAACAGATTTGCCTTCACTACATTTAACACAGGTATATTGTCTTTTTTTTATTGCACAGAGGGTTTGCTAAATCTCTAAATTGTCCTTATATCACTTGAGTATATGCTTGAAAGGATACCCAAGCTATTTGATTCACTCACTTACACACAATTTAAAAAGGGTCAAAAATTACAGCTAGACATTTGCGAGGAGACAGAATCTCACTAAAAAACATTTATATTGTCAAACTTACATTACTGTTCATATATTTAAACATTAACATTTTATGAGGATGTTTCTGAAACATTGCTAATCCAACATTGAACCCCTTGACTTTTAATTTATGAAGCCTGCGTGCATCCCTGGGTTCAGTTGCCATGGTGACAAGATCACATTTCCTCCTGTGTAATGAAAACGAGCTAATTGACTTTATCATCTCCAGGCTCCATGTTTCTGCACCTGCTCAATAGATGTCTTAAAAGGTGCAATGTGTAAGATATGGCCAGGATCTTTATTGATTACAGTGTTGACGTTGTGTCAAGGACGTCTTATGTATTGTGTTGCAGCGATATCTACTGAAATTAGCATGCTAACTGGCCAGCCTCGGCTCGTCCCATCCTGTAATACCACTTGTTCTTCTAGAGTCGATAGCGAGTCATCGAAGAGTCAGTCTGCCCTCAGAACAGAGGGAGAAGAAGCAGAGCTGCCCCAAGAGCTCGTCAATAAGACATCCATGGTCTGCGTTTCGTTTGATAGATTGTTTATTGGATCCCGACAAATACGCTACATGCTCCTCTACTCGCAAAGCAGCCGCCCCCCGTCGTCAAAACAAAAAGCTGTTCCCTTGTCACAAACACACAGATGGATCTAACCAATAGTTGTCCAGACATTTCCTTCAAAACTACAAATGTGAAGCACGTCATAGCAATCCATCCAATAGTGGCCAACCAAACGCCGACATTGCCATCCCAAGAGCCACGCCAATAAAGAAATGGGTCAACTACAGCCATCAATGGGTCTACAGCCATCAATTAATATATGCACTTATTCATTCATCCACTCAGCCATTAATGCATCCCTTCAATAGTTAAAATAATTTAAATATTTCAAGCACCATCTACATTGTGTCCAAAGAATGTGTCTTGGCATCCACCCCATGGGATCAAACTCACCACCCGATGGTAAACAGTTCATCAGACAATTACCTGCGAGCGGGAATGACTCACATTGAAGATTTAGTCATTTCTCCCATACTAAGTAGTTTCATGGCTGACCGTGGCTTGGAAACACACTGCGTTTGGCAGAACAGACCTCAGGTTAGGAGGGTGAACCTGAACGAGGATGTGTGACAAGATCATGCATCGCTGCTAAAAATATATTTCTAAAATCTCACACATATTGTGAATTATCTCATAGTTTCATGTCAGCCCAACTGTACAAAACAAGAGTAATCCCAGTGTTTCTATAGGCCGTAGGTCCAGTTCTGGACATATCACCCTTTGCTTTGTGGATGTTTTGAAGCATTTTGTCTGTCGCCATCTTGGTTTTTTTGTCTGTCGCCAGTAATGTTGACATTAGAAAGAAAAATTGAGTTCATGTGGATGCATATGAGCGGTTCATAAGGTTTGGAGTACATTTCATAAAAAAGGACACTTCAGACAGCTTTACATGACTGTATTTACATGAACAACAAGGAAACGCACCATTAAACATGAAAATACTCATACACCGCGCTGTCGTTCAGGTTCCAAGTTTCAAAGCAAATCCTTTCTTACGTTTCTCTCACTCTCTAAAACCCAGGGAATAGATCATAGACACCTTCATCCTCTCCGCCTTCTTTTGCCCTCAGATCTAAAGAGTAACACTCTGCTGCAATAATCTGCTTTACACACTGAAGAAAGTGCTGCTTCAGTTACTGTGATTAATCTCTCTGTGTACGTTTTTTTGTTGCCGTCAATGCTAAAGGACTACACTGACTGATAGTGAAAAACTTAAATGAATATGTCGTTATAAATTGGTTAATCCTTTTATCTATGTTCTGCTCTTATCCAGGTCCAGGATTCATTTAATTAATTATATCAGTAGGAATCTACTCAACCATATTACCTCAACTGGTTTTTAATCATACTTCAGCTGGTATGATGGTGAACAAAAAAGAGGTATTAAATTGAATTCTATGTGGTGTTAAAAAGGTCTTCAAAAGCCTTAAATATAAATGAGTGAACCCTGCGGAAGCTGCACACCAAACCGAGTTTCCTCCTCACATATTGAGTAAGCTGAACGGTCCATGATAAGAGGGTGCAACCCTGTAATTCATGGCTTCGTATTGAGGTTTGCATTGTGTTGACCCATAAGGAATTATGAGAATACTGAGTTGGAAAAAGCTGAGAGCATTTACGTGCCTTAGGATTGATATGCATGATAGTGAGCGGCTAGAATCGACTCTTTTGGACTCTATCGCTTTTCTGCGACGTGCTGACAGGAGCTCAATTAAACACCTCATCTCAATGACATTCAGGACACGTGTGGTGAGATACCGCTGTACGCACATTTCACCTGGACACAGAATAATTACGCTGATCCCTATCCATACTACAGGTAATGCCACTCTCGTTCATCACCGCCTTGTGTGCCGTCAGCTTTATTGAAAAACATTGTGATTTGGGGCTCAGTATTTTAATCCCCCTTCGAGGGCCTAACAGAAATAGCATGTGTGTTTCTTTGTAAATCCTACAGGCTCTTGTGTAATATTCATTGGCAGATCTATTTGTTCACAGATCATCGCTTCATCTGTTGTATTGTAGCTCCAGAGCACATCCATCAAATCCTGTTTACACAATTTAAGACTGTTACTAACGAGCTTATGAGTGAAAATAGAACGGTTTCTCACGTTGCCTCACAGCTGAGTAGGGAATCTTTTGATTAACACATCGTGACAATGAAACACACCGACACACACTGACTATATACTGTAGTAATCCTGCCACCGCGGCCCTCAGGAGAAGTTTGTTGAAGTGCTGATGTTGATTAGCATAGCTTTGAGTGAGCCGACCCTTTGTCATGCATTTGCCACGATGAATCAAGTTCAACATCTGCAGCCACAGGGTTGTCACCACAGAAAGATTTGCCACAGATGAAGTTGATTTGCATATCAAACCGAGGGCCTCGTGTGCCGCAACCCCCTCATTTGCTGTGAAAAATATGCCCGCACCTGCTTCAAATTTATCAATATGACCATCCGCACCCTCCTCATTTATTTATAGCTGATAGGCAGAATCCTTAATGACAGCAGATTGAATTTCTTTAAATCTGTCGGATTATCAGTACCATCTAAAACCAGCTCTCTCAGCAGTCGTCTTGATTATCGCATTAATTCAACATCAGTATAAATAAGGTCTCTATTTTCTTTTAAATTGCTTTCATAGCTGCGGAGATTTAAATTATTTAGAGATGAAAACACATTCATAGAGACACTATTTAGTGTTATTTCTAACTGCAGACGCCTCATGAAACATTAACACAGAACGTAAAATGCACTACGCTGTTAAATCTGAGCCGTTTATTCAATGTTTCATTTTGTTTAACTTATAAGAGGATACCTAAAGTGTTGATAATATTTATTATTTGATTTGATGCTACTGTCAGGGTTCAGATCCCCTCCACCCAAAACATGTCTGACGTTGACTGACTTGTATCTGTGCAAAGTTTGTAACTAGAGAGGAGTTTTCACAATCCTCCACTAAAAGGGGGAGATGTCTGTGCACTTCCCATGAGATTCAAACAAACCCCGGGTAAACTGGGTTAGGTACGTGACAAATGCCGGCACATATCGGCCGCTGCAGTCTTTGACACAACAGTGAACTTGTCAGTATAGAGAGTGAGAGTTTGCATTAGCATTGTAAAAGTTTTGATGGTACATGGATAGAGTGTGCAGTTGTTCCTATGTAGACCGGACCCTGGAGCTTCATTACCATAGCTGACGACAACTCTGTGTATGTTTCACAAGCAATAATGCTGTGTCATCCACCGCCAGTGACAAGCTAACAAGCTAGCAAGCGAACAAGCTAGCAAGCGAACAAGCTAGCAAGCTATCAAGCGAACAAGCGAACAAGCTATCAAGCAAACAAGCGAACAAGCTAGCAAGCTAACAAGCTAGCAAGCAAACAAGCTAACATGCTAACAAGCGAACAAGCTAGCAAGCTAACGAGCTAGCAAGCGAACAAGCTAACAAGCGACATAAACAAATAAAAGATGCTGACTACACGCCCCATTCTGATAAGTCTGCCAGTGGACAAAAGACTAATTTGATTCAAACATGTGCGGCTGAACGTTTCCTCTAATGGACAAAATACAACTTCACTCCTAAAAACTCATCACTCCGAAACTGCGAGGTCACGAGACGGGTCGTAGAGCTCCGGAGCGTGACGCGAGCAGCGGTGGGGGAGGCGAGGCCAGATGTTAAAGACTTAAAAACGTGTCTGGAGAGGGACTTTAATTAAAAGTAGCCTACTAATACCACACTGTGAAAGTGCATAAAACATACAAAACCTTACTTGCAAGTGAAAGTATTATCAGCTAAATGTACTTAATGTATGAAAAGTAGAGATTGTGCAGTAAAATGTTCCCTGTCAGTGTTTTTAGATTAATATTATTACTGCATTAATGTGTCAGTTGCCTTTAGATGTTTAAGGTTGTGGTAATTTGAACTCCTTTATATCCTGTTGGGTAATTTAATCTACAGCAATGCATCATATTCTATAAAATCATCACGTTTGTAGCGTCGCTGTCCTGTGAGGATCACGTGTCTTCATCACAGCGTTTTCATCTTTGTGACGATGCTTTTTCCAGCTGATTCAAGAGTTTGTTTTAATGTTTTAGTATCTTAAGAAGTAGGAGAATCTTCTCAAACCATAAAGGAAGACTTCATCCTTCAGTTTATCACAAATATTCAAATTCTGAATCACCAGATTTGGAGATATGTGATTTTCACAGGACAGGAAGGGGATGAAAAATGTTTTAATCTGAAAAGAAACTAAAGCAAACAAATATAGTGGCGTCTCTGTAGTGGAGTAGTTTGAAGAAGTATAAAATAGAAATGAGAAATTTGTATTTAAGTACATTTCTTGAGTAAATGTACGTAGTTACAGTCCACCCCTGGCCTCTGTTGATACTATTCTGCTGACTCCCTGTTGTTTTATATATCTGCTTTGTATTATTAATGTAGAAAAAGAGGAAGAACATTGGAGGCTTTTCATAATAATGGTGCATTATCTTTTTATGGCAGGTTATTTCCCAGCTGCCTCGAAATGATGGAATATACGTTAACAAGGAACCAGAAGCATTATTTGTCTGACAATCTAGACAACGAATGGAGGAAGAACTGCTACTGCTATTTTCTCCCACAATCAAAGCTGTTACATTGCTAGTGCTTGCAGCACAGGAAGGAAATCATCCAGTGGTTGCGTTAACGTTTTGACATCCTAGCAAGCTTGTGAATGTGAATCGAGGTAGGCAGTGGACCTGTTTGCATTAACAAGGCCGCGGGGCAAATGAAGGGGGCGAGTCAGTATCAGCTGCAGCAGATGCAGAGAAGTAATTGACTCTTTTAAAAACCTGCAGCCAGAAACAATTAGTTATTTTCCTGTTAATCACGATTGCCCAAGAAGAATAGATCCAATCTTCAGTAACAGGAAGCACAGTAGACCCCCGGACCCAACCTTTGAGGGGAAACGCAGGGAGGGGGCGCCAATAAGTTCTTAATTATCTAAGCTATCTCGGAACAATAGCCCACCAATGCAGACAGCGTAGTATTTATGCCCCGGTTTAACGAAATTAAGGAAGGGAGTCAACTGAGATCTGGTTAAACTCAATATCACTTTGTAATTAGAAAGGCATGACATCATTTTTCTGATGCTTAATTCGTCACAGGGGTGATTGAATTACTTTAATTTATGGTTAAGAACATAATTAAGGGAAAAGGTCAAACAAGTTCACGCACAATATATTGTAGCAGAAAAGTCATTTTTTTAATGCAAATTTCACTTATTTTAATGATCAGATATGAGAAATTAATTAGAATTGAATCTCCAGAGGTTTATGGAGAAATATCACAGATTTGCTTTTGCTTTATTAGCTGCAGGGTCCTAACAATGTTTACATAGCAATTCACACTTAAATCTAAATCTACAAACAGTTGCTGCGAAGAAAGAAATGGTATTGAAAATAATAAAAATAACTAATTATAATAACTAATTAAATATTGATTTAAATTTAGATTCCAGATTAAGATTTTGCAAACAAAACATTGTAAAATATGATACTGTGCAGAATACAGAATATTGTGCTCCAACAGCTGATACATTAAAATGCTGTGTACGTAATATTCCAATAATATAATATTATCTCTGAAAGAGACCAACAAACACATGTGTGCAGGACATTTACTTGTAATAGAGTATTCTTTACAGCGTTTTAAGCACGAGTACTCATTCCATTTCTAAGTGACCATTTGTTCCGCTGTATGCAGCCTCACGACTCGGTATCGCTCCCTCTCCCTGTCACACACATAGTTAAACCCTCATCATTACAGGTTGTAAACACTCTCGGAGCGATGGGGGATTGTTGGTGGGAGCAGCGAGACCTGCCATGTCACAGGTGGTTCAGCTCGGGGAGGACTTTATCGCAAGGGACATTTTGACCTGCGGGGACCAGCCGAGTCAGTCAAAATGTGAGGAAAACAAGCCCAGTGGTTGTTATATTTTTCGTTTGTGCACACAGACGATGTGGGGGCGGCATTACAGTCAGATCGAGGGTGGGGGTGACGGAAGGTGATGGAGGAGATGGGGGTTAGTTGTTGTATTTCTTTGTTAGCATATGTGACGCTGTCCTTCTATCAGCTGGGGGGCATATGTGATTCATTATGTCCTCACACAATATTGCACACACACACACACTGAAACACACACACACACACACACACACACACACACACACACACACACACACACACACACACACACACACATACTGTACATACATTCAAGTTTGTTTGTGGGTAAACGCACACGAGAGACCGTGGAGGAGAAGAATCAGTCGAGGACGGAGACAAGTTGCATTCATCTTCTGCATGCTAGGCTGCGGCTGCTGCGTGTGTGTGGGTGTGTTAGTCCCCTTGGATGAGCACACACACGGCTGAGGATGCAGCTGGGAGCATGAGTTCTGACCGAGAGGAGTATGACATGGTCTGTCAGAAAGCTGTGACCCTAATTGTTGACCTTTGCCTGCACAACAGCTCACTGTTGGATCAGGACACCTGTGAGGATTACCTCTTCCTGTTGTCCAGCCACAGCTCTGACCACAAACAACTGGGTAAGGACTATAATTAACTCCTGATCTATATCGGGTAAAAGGCTTCAGCTTTCCTCATGTGCTGTGTAAATCTCCATGCTTAGTTTTTCTTGAGATAAAAAGCTAATTTAAAAGGATTCTGTGTATCATCACTTAAATATGAATGCCAAGCAATAATCTGCTTTTGTTTAGTTGCTGTTTAACATGTGGTTTTAGCACTTCTTCTCCTTTTGTTAACCACATGTGCGGTCACAGAGGGTTGCTCAGTCAGCGCTTCGACTGAACCATTAATACATCTTTAATGAGCTTTTGTGACCCCAGGGCAACAGGGAGCGAAAGGTGTGTAAAACAAACTCACATTGACTCCCCCAGTTTGGTCCAGAGAGCAGAGCTTCTACCGTTAATAGATAAGCCTGCAGGCTGACTAATGCCAGCTGATTCTGTCTTGACCACTCAGGCTCACAAAGAAAACAGATGAGAAACAAACAAACCTTTTCAGATTTGTATGTTGTCGCTTCTCCGTTAACAACATAAAGCAGCAATGTGTTGTGTTTAATCTGCTCGGCAAAGTTTCAACAGCCGGAATTGGATTTTTGATTTATTCATAAAGGGTGATTTACACATCTGTTGCAGCCTCGTGCATCTGTTGCTTTGGCACTTGTACTTGGCTTCACCCTCTTTAAAGGACTAATCCCTCGCTTGTTAATGGAGTAGCTCTACTAAGGGCTCTTGCCGGCTTGTGTGCTTTAAATCTTCGTGTATTTGTCGCGTGTATTCTAGAATTGTGGCGTTAAATCTGGCAGATGTTGGCTGAATTGTTTTGAAGCAGAGGGATCTGGAGGATCGAGAGTTACTTCAGAAACCACGACATGACCGAAGGGTGTGTGAAGAATTGTGGCTTTATAGATTTAAATCGACGTGGCGTCCCTGACGTCTTGACAGGGCAAAGATTTTATTAGATAGCTGAGCTCAAACATCTGGAATAAATACTAGAATACTAATACAGTAAGAAGTATTATGCATATTAGATATCCACAACTATCTTTTCCTAATCCAGCTAATTTTGCATTTCTTCTCCCAATGAATGAGTTTGACTGAGACATTGTTTTGTTTAGCTTTGTCAGCAGGTGCACAAGAAAGATGAACTATCATTTGTAGCTGCTTTTTCAAGGATGGGTCCCTGTTTCACAGAGAGCATGTCACACCAATCCCTACCAAATCCACTGTCAACTCACATCATTCTCAGCGGAGGAATTGAACGTACATCACAGTGCCACTGGCATCCACCACTGAGCTGTGGGGACATTAAATGCCATCGCATGTTATGCAGTCATTGAAGGAAATGATTGCTGTCACATGGAAGCTAAAGACAAGCTGCTTCTCATAATGTTGGAGGATGTTTGTTGGGGGGGGGGGGGGGGGGGGGGATTGTATGAAATGGTTACATTTGTTAGTTAAACTTGAACTGAAATTCTAATAAATGTTCAGCTAACAAATCAGTATGCTGTGTATCTACTGTACATTATCAAAATGATAAAGAAGAAAGTTTCATTCATGTTTTGAATCTTTGGCATCAACTGATAATGTTGGTACTCGTAATTTGATTGGATGAAGATCTGTGAGAGGCACGGAAAAAGTCTCTTCAACAGCGAGACAAAGTCCTTATGTCACGGGGTTTGTTAATTTTAAGATGAATTTGCATCCACTACGATACTTAAAAAACGTCAACTTGAGCAAAACATTTGCGTGCGTTCCGATGCTTTATGCATCTACTTCATAAATGTAGATGAGATGGAAAAGGAGACTCGAGGGAGATGAAGCTTTACAAGCGTCACTCTCTGAGTGTTAGCTTAGCTTACTGGCTTCCAATTTTGCAAGCGAAATACAAAATAAGCAGCCCGTTGGGTCCCCCCAAATGTTTACTATTGAAATGGAGCAGACGGCCTTAAATCACAAACAGATGACAGCCACACAAATTAAATATTTGAAACTTGCAGAGATGCATGTTTTTAGCTTCTCATTGCTTCTTACACGTGTTTGTGACAAACATCATTCCCATATGTTTTTATCTGCTTCAGCTGGTCAGCGAAGTGTTTTAGTTTTTAGTGATGTACATTTGAGAATATAAACAGTCATTGCTTTAGTTTGTCACATGTTCTCCTCTGTGTCGGCTCAAAGGAGCTCATTAGCTTTGCGAACATACAGCCGTTTGAAGATATCTACAGCTATCAGGCTCACAGCAGTGAGGTACAACTCCCCAGAGTTGTTTGCGTATCCCCTTGCTAGTTTCAAATCGATAATGGTAAAATAAGAAAGACTAATTAGAAAGCCTGAGACTTTAATTCCCCTGTCCTGATGAAGCGGAGAGATAATAACCGACTGTCTTTATTGACCAATTTGTTGAAACTGAGTCGGCTGATTGTTTCCCAATCAAAGCCGCGCCGGACACACCTGCTGTGCGTGTGAAAAGGCAACAGAAGACTTTTTCAGGCAGATAAATGAGAGCTCGCATCGGCGTCTCACACTCTGCTGAGTGAACATTTCTCACTGATCAACTGCCTGCCTCGGGTATTGATATTCACTCCCGAGCGTTGATACAGGTTACAAAACATATCCCTCCAGCCTGTGTGGCTCCTGAATGGCTGGATGCACTTCTAACCTACCTTCCACCCCCCTCCTCCAAACAAACACAGCGCTCACCCTCATTACAAATTCCTCTTTCATTATCAGCAGCAGCTTCAGGTGTGTGTGTGTGTGTGTGTGTGTGTGTGTGTGTGGGCTTTGAATTGACGAGGCTTATTTGTGTTTTGATCATGGCATTTCTCACACGCCCGTCGCATCTTGAGGTTTATTAAACAAGACCTGGCAGACGACATTTGCATTAGCAGATCATTCATTTAGTTCCCACTGGTGTCTGTGATATTTGCAGGGACGGCTGCTGCATTGCAGGTTGCATCCGACAACAGAAAAACAAGAACATCAAATTAACTGCGCTGTGGAGATTAAACCCTTAACAGAAGTACTGTGCCTTTCAATAATTAATACCCACAGTCTACTGTCTCTGTGTTTTATTGATACAACATTTCACTGTAGACCACAAAAGAACAGCGGAGACAATGTCCGTAGCTGTTGTGGAAGATAACACTGTGAGAAATGTCTGTCAGCAAAAGACCAAATGCCAGTCATCGAAGGCTTCTGCTATTATTGCTTTAATCGTTAGAATAAAAAAACTGTATTTTCTTTTTTGCATTAACTGAAGCAAGGTGGGCAGGGAAATGGATCCAATACGCAGAAACGTGAGGTTTTATCCGGCCTTAATCCTTTCTTTACACCTGAACACAAACGTGAGGTAAACAATTATCTGAAGTTGGAGTGTTTTCATGACACCGGGAGATCGAATCAAACAGGGTAAGTGAGCCGGTTCAGATGGGAGCACGATAATGACCGGCAAAGTGGAACACATTTTCCATTAAAGTTAAACAGTGGCTTGAATTCCAATAAGCTCGTCTGTAAGCAGTCTGTGAATAGGACGCCTTTATTTCTCTCTCTGAGGGCTTCTCTGGTGTGTGTGTGTGCCCCCCCCCCCACCATCACCACCACCCCCCACACCTCTATTTTGAAGCTCAATGGCAACAGGGATGTCCCCGAAGGTGCTAATTTCAAGTGAGGTTATCTGCTCCCCGGTTGAACAGCTGTGGAACTATTGTGGACGTGAATCCATCTCCATGAATAAATAATAAAAATCCTTCTTCCTGGACTCAACAGTGCAGACAACACCACACTGTGTTGCACCTTTGTGTCAGTGTTTCACAGGACAGCGCTCGCTCTGCGTAGCTTTCTCCTGCAAAAATGCATCATGTGTCATTAATGACAAAAGCGTGAGAAGGGTGAGTAATGTAGAAACCGTGTTATCCAGGCCAAGGCCTCTGCTGAGCTATTGAGCAGTAACATTGGTTTATTGATAAAAGAATCAGGCCCCAAGCAAGCTGAGGCTCTCAGGGCGACACATCATGAGAACATTTTCTTTGCCTTCTGCCCCGCTGGAGCACAACAACATACTACAATTTGATACTGAAATCAACCTATAACCAGTTACTACGAGCCAAATTACGTAAAATAAATCATTTGGACTTGGCAATGTGACACTAGTCGCAAAAAGAAATGTGAATAAACAAGGATAGCGTAGTTTCGTCAGAAGTTGGTGGTATATAGGCTGTGATTTATAAATTGCTATAATCTACCAGTAAACAGACCGCAAACAAAACAAGTTGCCGTGGCCATCCAAGAGAAAAACGGAGAGAGATAGTCGTCAGTAATTAGTTTAATTTGGGGAAGTTTTAATTGTTCTTTCATGTCAGCTAGTATTGGCCATGTTTCATGGTGTCCAGAGACGAAGAACATATAAATATCAATACCAACAGCAGAAACAGCTGATCAGTAATGTGAGTCTACCTCAGAATCAAAGACGTTTCCATATCCTATTTAGCGCGTCAACTCTTTTTCTACAAAAGGCAAAAGCCCACCTCAAGAGAGTGTAAAAACATTTTTAACTTTTAGCTTTTTTTAATGCAATTCTTCACAAAGTTTATTGAAAACACGGACAATGTGTACATTTTGGCTAATTTCTTAAATGTGTTCGATGTGTATTTAAATAACAATGTATTAAATGACAATGTGAAAACAATGTCTCTCACAGTGATGAACAAACATAAAATGATCACTTGAATCTGCAGCTCCACTCGAGCGAGACTAATAGTTTACTTTATTGTTTTATTACGTGCTCACTTCTCACACAGTGTCATTTTTGACCACAACAAACAGTGAAAAAGCTGTAAAAAAGCAACTGTTCACTACCTGCTTAGCACCGAACAGCAGACAGACAAAGTTAGAGACACACTGGAAAACACAGTGAAGCATTTAGGAGACAGATATTTCCATCAGGATTTGGTAGAGACCAGAAACTTGATGATATGTTAAGGTTGTGTTCACAACTTGTTTCTGCTGCCCCCTAGTGGCCAAATAAATCAGTTACTGCAGGTTCAATGTTTCAAGCTGACTCGTTTTAAAACAAGGACTCTGTAAAGGGGTGTTAATGCAACTACGCGACTTACATACAAGGTTTGAGGCTAACACGATCCCAGGCAAAAAGTAAAACTGAGTAAACATAAACAAATGCAATAACGTTAGCCTGAAACTCTTATATAGTAGCAACCAGCTTCCACACACTGCAAACACGCTACATGGTGGATGTGCTAGTCGTGAATAATATAACTTGTAAACCTACAAAGTATGAAGTTTAGAGGTAATGCTGGATAAAATACTGTAAGCTAGTAGCTAGCTTCACATGCTAACATTAGCATCTCACACTACATCCCAAATACACGGTCTAATTGTTGGGTAGAAGCTGAAGAGAAACTAAAATCTTTCTCAGTCTTTTGCTTTGCACCGTTTGACTTGTTCATTTCACTGATGTCAAGCTCTTCTCATTTTTCTAACGAAGCCTCGTGTAGCTCTTCTGTCACTGTGTTGCACTGACTGGTTTCGGATCATGTACTGTAGCTGTTTCGTTATAATAGCTGTTGAGCTGTCTGTCATGGTGAAAGCTTTAGGGCCTCCGGGGGCCGATGCTCCTGTCACGCTCGCAGGGTTGATGGTGCGCAATCAGACTTGGGGCCCGGTACACTTCATCACACAAATTAAAGGAGGGTATTATCACTAAATGGTTGAACACTAAAAATACTGGATTGTTCAAGCAAAGAACCAAATCAGAACTGAGATTTATGAAGCTTGGACCTGCAAATTGGACTGATGTGGATGAGAACCATTTATTTTGTGTGACTTGTGTATGTTTATGTTTTGGTTCAGCCAGAGGAGCTCAGTGTGATGCAAATAATTATTGTTATGTGCAGTTAGAATCAGCAGCCGTCTGTATTTCATTTACAAAAACTATGAATAAATATGTTAGTCAATTAGGTTTTCTTCGTCATTTAACACTAACTGTGACTATATAATCTTGAATATCCTCGAAAAAAGAGGAAACTAAAATGGAGAAAAGAAAAACTTTATCAAAATCTTTCTTTATTATCGTTGACAAAAAAAGGAAACAAAATATTATAGACGTACCGATTAGTCGACTAATCGTTGCAGCTCCCCCGTAGATATCCAGTATTTACAAAAATACTCCTTTATTGTAAAATTTCTAATTATTTTATTCCTGTACCTTCATTTAAATACTATTAGTAAGTATTTTATTGGTGCAATATTCATACAATGAAACCAGTGTTATAGAATCTCTTCTGGGCAGATTAAACTTCTCCAGGGAAGATTACATTTCACAATCTTTTTCTCAGTTTGATTAAACCATATACACCCACGAGCATCTCCCTTAAATGAAGACACTAAGTGAAAAAGTGTTGTTATTCTCAGAGACGTGTGTGAGAATAACACACATGAGGTCCAAGTCAACAGCAGGGTGTGAGGTGCTTTTTTCTGTTGCCTCCGGGTGAAGGGTACTATAACTGTAACTACCCGAAGGATATGACAAGATAATGAGCAGGAGGTGCACTATATTAAAACTTTATCCACTAATTAGAGAGACGTTGCACGCATGAAAGGCTAAATTAAATACAAACGCCAATGCTTAAGGGGCAAAGCAAGGGTGTAATATGTATGCAGTGCTGCATAGTTTTACACTATGATGCCAACGGGGTACTTAATTCTCCCGCCATGTGTTATGACAGTGATTGAAGATGTTTTTGTTGAGCCAAAGAGGACGAGCACCACTGTATGTATAAAATAGGTTTTTTTTTATATATATATATAATGTGTAGAATATATATATTTTTCTTTATGTTGTAGACATGTAATCTGCCCATAAATCCTTTATTCATGAGCTGCCAGAAAATGTTTTAGTCACCGTGCACCTAGAACATATGGTGCTTCAGGCCCTCCGTCCGTTCTCTATCATTCCCATCCCATTTCCTGGAATCTCTGCTGCTTCCTATATTTTGTGTTTTCACTTATACTGCCATTAACTATCCCCCGAGGAAACATGAAGTACAATCAGGGTAGATGGGGGAAGGACAAACTGAATAACAACAAAAGACTCGGAGGCATAGGAAAGTGTGTCCAGCATGTCAATACGTGTAAATGTGGGGTTCGGCACAACAAAAGGCTTTGGAACAATGTGATGTTTAAAACTAAAAGCAGAATTAAGATTTCTTTGAACACAACGGGGAAATGGAGGCTTGCAATTTGAGGTTTTGTTGTGACATTTCATCCTCTGATTATATTAGCGCCCCTCTGTAAAGCAGCCGCTGCCTGCATGGTCTGAAACGATGTTACCTAAGCTGACAAGAATTGATGGACTGACCTTATAGTTTGTCCACCGGCGGAAAATTGCTCAACGGTTTCACTGTGAAACACTGGAGATGTGAAAACAGTCATGTATCTCTGTTGCATTTTTATCAATAATATTACATCAGTGACACAGGAGATCAGAGGAGAAAAGAGTTCTTGGAGAAGTTAGAAACTTACAGAAAAAAAGCTTCTTATGTGTAATATAGACACACACACACACACACACACACACACACACACACACACACAAATATTCAAATATTGATTATTTTCTGTGACAAAATGACTTTTAATTGTTTTTACGTCTAGAAAAGAGCTGATATGTATCAACAGGTAGATTATGAGTTTTAATATTATTAATTTTCACTTATCAGTGGTGTAAATGTCCCAGCAGTGTGGCGTATATAATACTACAACAGGTGAAATGTGTTGGGAGTGTGACAGGAATGAGTCACCCTAATTTACAAGCCATCAGTAGTGACCTGGGGGTCACTTATGGAAATCTCTCTGTATGAATATGTTTTACAGATGCTAATTCATCCCCTGGTAGATCATACCCCCCCCCCTCTTTGACAAGCTAATCCTCAGCCAAGCGTGTAATTAAGAACACAGTGGGGAAAGCTAGATGCAATGCAATGCGTGTGACATGACGGTGAAGTGGCGTGCTCAGTGTGGTCACTAATCACCTGTCACTGGCTGTTACTGAACAAACACAGTCACTAATGCATCCCACGAGCCAGGTTTGGACGAAGATAGAGAAGAGGAGCATAACTAAGCACTGAGCAGAGCATCATTATAAAATGACGGAAACATTCGGGGACATTTCATCTGCAGAAGAACTGCGACAAAATCATGGATATGTGTTTTAAAATGTTAAACTGAAGCCAGGGGGGAAATAGTGGAGGTTTGTAGCCTCAGGCCCCCTTTTACATATCATATCACTGTATTAGCATAATAATATAATAATCACTTCATTGGAGCAGAAATGGCACACGCACCTGAGGGTGTGTTACTGAGAGTCTGTGCTACATGATAATATTATGATCATCTCTTCTACCTTTCTACTGCGGTTGAAGCCATACGGAAATGCAAAAGGTTGAAGGTGTATAATAACCTAAATATAAGGCCTTATCTCTAAAGCAGCAATCATTTATAATAACAGTTTTAAAATCACAATGTGAAAACAAGAACGAGGTCGTGTTTGGGGATGAACCTACGGAGAACCTCGGCTTTATAGTAGAGCTATAGTTTTTACTTATGTTTTGGTTCACTGTCACCGCTCTCACAGGCCCCTGTTTGATGTTAGGCAGGTATTGCACAGTCAGAGTGTGAGTCAGACAGCTGCTTTCTGCTAGAAAAGGGTTTGATGAGAGCAGAGAAAGTGAACCAAAAAAGTTAAATTATGGGCTTTAAAGGGCCTACGAAATGATAAACATGAAATTCTACTGATGATAGTAAATGCTATTTGTGGTGTAAAATAATGTGTTATTTATTTCTGACGTCACAAGTAGAACACAGTCCACCAGTTGAATACACGGACAGCACGGCAGACGTGTCGATGTCGGACTCTGGCTCGGATATTTCCACAGAATCGAGTGACAGTGAGTCGTCAATAGACTCGTTGCACCTTCAAGAAGAGGAGTTTATTGAAGAGGATGCCGGTGTCGTGGATTTAGATCATGCGGGCGAGTTTAACGTTGTGGAAACAGAGTAGCGCGAGACACAGTATTCAAGATGGAGACACAGACGGGAGCAAACATGTGGAGGTGATCCTGTGCGGCAACAGAACACAGACAGGTATATACATTTGACTATAGTTCATAGAACTTCTCAATAAATAGTAAATACATCATAACAAAACGTAACATTATCCTCGATCGTAAATAGATTGCAAGCTATTGATAGCTTGCTAGCTTGAATTGGACACATCGACGTCTGTAAAGCTTGTTAACGTGATAACTTGATTCTTTCTCGAAGTTTCTACGGTTGAGGTTCTATCGTTGTGTCTGATGTCAAACGTCATTTATTACGAGCTGTATATAAAGCATTAGCTATTAGCTAACAAACAGACCGGAGGACAGCGCTGTTTTATAAAGTATAGTCTGCCTACTGACCGTCTCACGGCTGCCTATAGTAGCCGGAACACTTACCAGATGTTCATGGAAGTTACGATGTCGTAACTTTACGTGAAACGGGTAACAAGTTGCTACTAGGTAGATCCGACCTCCGTACGACCATAACAGGCTTATGAGCTGCTTACGAGCCTGTCGTCAAACACAGGCATATAAATAATATGACATTAAGATGACGTTAATATTGGCCTTTTTTCTGGATATTGCATATTGTGTACATGTCCTTACCACTCTTCTTTTGTACATTTAGGTGTACATGTGAAAACTGTACAATTATGGAAGCAATTGAAGAGCTGCTGCCAAGAAAAGGATGTCATGGAGGAACTCAATGAATATGAGGGACATGGTGCAAACACAACCTGCATAGCAGATCACCCAGGATTCAAAGCAAAGTGTCTGGATGTGTGGGTGTTGCAGACAGCCTACCAAAGGTATTTGAAGAGGGACAGACAACAAGCAGGTGATCAGCCACGTAATGAGTAATGTATGGCTACGTGGCATACCGCCAGCTGGTGAGATGTTGCTGGGGAATACTTGGTAAGAACCACAGAATGCCATCATGTGTCATTCAAAAGATCTGTGCTACGTTTCCATCTGACAACTACACGTCGTTCAAGTATCAGCACTTTATTAGAGTCAATAACAAAACACAATGTCAGTTCAGTGATTGAATCTGCTTTTATACAGCACAACAGCATCCCTCTTGTTTGGTTCTTCCATCGACTGCTGAGTGGAGCTGGGACTTCCAAAGGTTCCTCATCAACATTGTCTTGGCACAAAGCGTCTCGGTCAAGAGTTCAGTAACATACTCTGCAAAAAAGATGTTTTATAATCAAGCATTATATATATGTATGTATGTAAGTATGTGTGTGTATATATATATATATATATAATATTATATATATATATATATATATATATATATATATATATATATATATATATATATTATATTATATTCTTTCTGAAATATACAAAACACAACTTTACTAATAAATCTTTCAAACCAGCTTGAAATTGTATTGCATGTTTATACATGTCTGCGTAAAGAAAATATCTAATAACATTCATAATAAAAGATGTAGTTGAATTGATTGAGAGAGCAATGATATCAAATTAAACAAATACTTGAATTATGTACATGCATGAGGTGATTGTATGTTGAACACGTCATGTGCAGGTCTTACTGGTACTACAACTGTAATGTACAGATGACGTACAGTCTGTATACTTACTGGTGTACACACAGCTTCCTCCCCAGTGTGGATGTCCAATAGATGGTCGCTGATCATACAGGTGTCCTCAGTTCTGTCAGTGGCTTCATTCACCAATGTTTCAACACCTCTGTAATAATAGTGTGATCGTTAAAAGTTAAATAGACTCAAGCTTTTACTCAAACTACAGAATAAAATGGGGAAGCCTGTTATAAACATTGAATCTATACTTAATTAAGCTAATGAAGTGTAATGAGCTAAAGTTATTAATACTACAAACAATAACACAGATATTGGCTAGAGGCCTGGTGTAAACTCGTTACATACAGTAGGCCGAGACCGATTCTGGCTTTATGCTTGAAACAATAAATACAGTAAACAAGTAGCACGGCTTACCTTTGCTCTCTCCCTTTTGGCGAATGCATTTCGTCGTCTCTTTGGTGGAGGACTCTGCACCGGCGGAGGTGTTTGAGTCTGCGTGCTGGCTTGTGCTGACTGGGGTCTCGGCAGTATTGTAAGGCACAGCTTCTGCGTTCAGTTTTAAATTATTTTTTAATCTCATTTCCTTGGCGAGCGTAGTTTGTTCGAAACACGATCTCTCAAAGTACTGCCCACAAATCGTTGGTTTCATCGACGCACTTGTCTTGTCCATAAACGTGACATTTTATCCTCTTTTGGCCACAGAAAGCTAGATTTGGGGACGGCCACACATCCCCATACAACACATCGCTTGCCAAGTATCCTTGGCGATCGATTGTTGTCCGTTCTTTCTCATAATAATTGACATCAGTCTTTGCTGGACGCTTCAACGCAGACAAACACTGTGTTCTACTTGTGACGTCATCGTCCGAAACAATGGGCTGAAAGACGCTAAAATGCTTTGCCGAGCTGCTTTCATAATACATACATTAATTTATACATAAATCTTATTAGTCCATTCATCCATCCATCGTCTACCGCTTATCCGGGATCGGGTCGCGGGGGCAGCAGCTCCAGTAAGGAACCCCAATCTTCCCTTCTCCGGGCCACATCCTCCAGCTCCGACTGGGGGATCCTGAGGCGTTCCCAGGCCATTGAGGAGATATAATCTCTCCACCGAGTCCTGGGTCTTCCCCGGGGTCTCCTCCCAGCTGGACGTGCCTGGAACACCTCCCTAGGGAGGCGCCCAGGTGGCATCCTTACTAGATGCCCGAACCACCTCAACTGGCTCCTTTCAACGTAAAGGAGCAGCGGCTCTACTCCGAGTCTCTCACGGATGGCTGAGCTTCTCACCCTATCTCTAAGGGATACGCCAGCCACCCGTCTGAGAAAACCCATTTCGGCAGCTTGTACCTGTGATCTCGTTCTTTTGGTCATGACCCAGCCTTCATGACCATAGGTGAGGGGAGGAACGAAGATCGACCGGAATATTGAGAGCTTTGCCTTCTGGCTCAGCTCTCTTTTCGTCACAACGGTGCGGTAAAGTGACTGTAATACCGCCCCCGCTGCTCCGATTCTCCGGCCAATCTCTCGCTCCATTGTCCCCTCACTCGCGAACAAGACCCCGAGGTACTTGAACTCCTTCACTTGGGGTAATAGCTAAATCTAAATCTTATTAGTGCATCTTTAAATAGCTACCTTTCAGTGCTTTGCAGCCCCCGATGTGTGCCACGTGGACCTTAAAACAGGTTTTTCACAAGTGTTTCTTTTCCAGTTATTATACAGCTGACAATGATTGAATCCCCTTTCGAGAACACCCTTCACGTAATTTCACTGTGGACCCACCCCCATGCTGGTGAGTGGGCTCTGACTATCAAGTGGTTCCACATGGTAATGACTCTTTACAATGCAACGATAACACTTTAAGGAAGGCGTTCTTAAAGCCACAGCCTGTGGCATTTGACCACGACTGAAGTGAAAATGTGTCAGTGTTCGAGAGCTGCCCTGCATACCGAGTGGAGCAGGTCGGTCTGAGAGGAAATGGAAGCGCTCTCTCAGGACGGTTCAAACCACTAGAAAGAAATCCCGTGATATCCAGCCTCTGCCTGACTTGATCAACACCTGATATATTTCTCTGTGGCTCAGCAAAGAGCTTCCGGGCTTAACGAACCAGGTTTCCATCAAAATGTAACGCAAGTCTTAACCAAACTTTCAGAAAACCCCCAAAAGCGATGAGAATTTCTGTGCGTTTCCACCCACGAGGTAAAGAGATAAGCAGTAGGTGGCGCTAAATCTCCAGTCAGGTGCTGATATACCATTGCAGAAACAGAAAGCACAACAAGAGGACATAATGAAAATAATTCCAGTAAAGAATGATGTAATGTGATTTATGTGTATTTCATATTAAACAGTGTCCTCATCTCGCCACACAGATCTGATGTTTGCGTCTGCCGCCATTCAATTAATTAAATTACTACTGATGAAAACATTAATACATCAATAATTATACTCCAATAATATAATATACATTATTCTCAAATGGGAAAAGCTGCATAAGGAGTACTTTTAAGTATATTTTGATGGTCATATTTTTGTAAAATTTTGAATGCAGGACATTTTATTTTATATATTTTCTACACTGTGGTATTCCTTTGAGGCACATGCATGCTATTTTCTAGGCTTCCACTAGAGTTATTACTGCTGTATTATGGAGCACTGCAGGCCGATGTAACACATGTAGTGTGTGTGTGTGTGTGTGTGTGTGTGTGTGAGTGAGAGAGAGCTGTGGGAATTGTGACCGGCATTACAATATAATTTTAAAAACGTAAAAGCTTTGAAGGGCAATGGGAGAAATAAAAAAGCAATAATTGGCATTTTACATGGACTATAATTTAACAGATTCTTTAATTTAATACTGCACAAAAAAAAAAAGCCAAATGTCAGACTGTGAAAAAATTGATAATCCCTCCATTAGTATTTCGTATAGTGGCACAGTGGCAGTGGTTTAATAAACAAACATTTAAAGGGTTACAATTCTAAAACATTATACATATGTGGTAGTTCTAATCAGGACTGGTTGGTTAAAATATTTATCTTAGAGAAAGTGGAAAATAATATTCATATATAATATTTCTTTGGCAGTTTCCTGACATTTGTTTTAAGGTGAGGCAAAAGGGTTGAGTACAAGACCTGAGTACTTCTTCCGTCACTTTTCATTCACCGTTTAATGTTTGTGTACACCTTCTCCATCATCACAGGAAAACCATGAAAACAAAGACATCTGAAACTAGAGTATTTTGAAAAGAGAATAGAGCCTTTTAGAAGACGCCATGTTGCTCTCACGCCTGCAAGAGCCTCACTTAAGTCTCTCCTTTAACCTTCTTCACCGTCCTTTCCGATGCAGCACACAGTTCCAGGTCAGCCCTGCTGGATGCATGGGAGGATTTCAGGGCGGCGTATTAAATCTCCTCCGGCGAATACCTGAGTGGATTTGATTTAGAATTTTTATTCTCAAAGCATCAGTCCTCGGGGGAACACACATCTCCAGCCTGAGCTCAGTTCCCTTTGAACTCGACTTAGATTTTCTGGCTGGGCCAGCGGCAGATCCAGTGTGCTGTTGAGGCCTGAGAGGACAGGAGGCTGCTGATGTATGGTTCATTAAAAAGATGAATTGAGCTGAGTGCAACCCCGGTGAGGATTGACCCTGTCGAGGTTTTGTTTGTATTCAAGAGACCATGTCAACCATCCTGAAGGAATTTAATATTTACCCGCATATGTCATAAATATTCAAGTGGACACGTCAATACAATCCTGCATCCTTCAAGTTACCTCAAGCAAATCTATGTGTATTTGTAGAACACGGATATATTAATAATACTGAAAGCGTGATCTGCGTACGAGGAGTGTGTGTTCTGATTTCAATTCCACACTGCGCAGAACACACGGGGGCTGTACAGATTTTAAAAAGCAATCTTGTGGTAAAAAGCTACGACTCTTAAGGATTACCTTTTCAGTAGGTGACCAATCAGATCTCTTCTTTCTCCTTCCCTTTCAAAGCACACCGTGACATGGCACACAAAAAGCTTCCTCCAAGAGTGTATTTAGGCTACTGTGTGTCTCCTTGTGCAAGAGGAAGTCTGGAATTATACCAGCATGAAAGCAGAAAACGGTGCTCGGAAAAGAAATGTAAACTCTGTTGGTGGCCGAAAACTCAAATAAGAAATGACGTAAAGATTCAAGCATCTGTGTGGGAAGTGACACACAATGCATTAAACCAAAGCTCAATAGCAAGCAGGAGATCACTGAACATTAGGTGAAGGTGGATTCAGAAGAATAAAGGATTTAAATTGTACTAAAACGTTGTTCAATGGAAACAAACTTGTTAAACATTTTGAGTTTAGATGCAAAATCCAAATTAAACAAACAGAAAATACATTTTACAAATAAAAATGGACAAAAAGTTGTTTGCAGGGAGACGTCAGAGCACGCAGGTTAAGGTTTAGAGTCGAGTACAGACCTGAGCTCCCCCAGAAGCAAGAACATTTTGTAGGAGTCTCGAAAAACTGACATAATATTCAACGCAGCGTTATAAATGCTGTTCTTTATAAGACATCTATCCTGTTCTCCACTCAGCACGCAGTGAACACTTTACTTCTCCGTCACACACCTTTGTGAAACAGCTTTTCTCCTTTATGTCAGAGCAGATGTAGGAAACTCTCCGCTGTAGCAAGAGCTCCACGTAATGAAAATAATTAGTAATAAAACAGATTCGTTTTTAGAAACTTTCTGATCAAGTGGTGAAATAAACCATTGGAAGTGAGACGGTACAATACCTTCTTTCTTCCTGAGGGCTTGAGGCAGCGATTAATATTGGATAAGATCGACTCACACTAGCACAGGTCAAGACATTTCAGCAGCAGTCTCCGACACAATGCCCCCACATTGTCCCTCATCACAGAGACATCTCTTCATCCTTTTATCTCGCAGCTTCACGCAGTTTCAGTCAGTCGGGCACGAAGTGAATGAGAACTGACTCATTACACACGAGTGCTATAGTGCTTATTATTGGACTGTTAAGCAGCATTTTACTGTCGTACGTAGCTGCTTTACGTGCAGTGGATGACAACATATGGTTCGGACCCTTCCAAAGGGTCACAAGAGGTCGTGAGATGATTAATGTGAGAGAGAGAAGTTATTTTATAAAAAGCTATATTCGTATCTTGGACGCTTCTCAAAACTTTATTGGTTTGAGGGTTTTTTTTTCTATCTATTTTGGCCTGGAGCAGTTTTTTCAATGAGAATATCTTAGAAGTTTATGGCCTCTACTAGACTAGACTCTGCTTTTTATAAGTGATTTATTTAATAAACCGATATGTTCTCTATGTAAATTCTATGTAATGTAAAAATACTCTGTTACAGTACACTTAGTACTTAGTTACTTTCCACCACTGCTGCTTTGCGGCCTGTACACAGGATTGTAGCGACAGCCACACCTCAGCTAAATGTTTTCTCCTCCATTCAAGAGATTATCTCTGTTTGGCCCCCAGGGTAGACATCTACCCTGAGTGCCCTCTAATCAGTCTTAATCCACTTATGTTAGTCAGCTACAGATGCTCGGGTTACTTCTCCTCAAGGATTACCTTTATTGAGCCCATTGTTTGCGTGTGTGCTCTGCGACACCAACATTAGCCTACATCTTGTATCTGAGTATTTATTTTAGTTGGTTGCTTCCTCAGGTTTCCAAACCTGAGCTGACTTTCAATTGTGTTTGCTGCTGTTTTTCCAGCTATTTTACCTTTTCACCTATTTACCACACTGTGCTCTATTCTGAAGCAACGAGCATGTAAAATGGCACCATGGCGACCTCATTCTCTGCAAAAACAAGCCTAGACAAAGAATGCATTTTTTTTTGCTCGCTATGGTGGCGCTTTAGCTGCTCCTGGGACAACGAGAAGACAATTCGCTGCCTCAATTAAGTGCATACCTCACGTCACGTGCTTTCTCCAGGTGTAGTCGTAAAAAACAAACGCCTGTTGAATCTGTAAAACTAAATTACTATATTGGAGATTTGCAGAAGTACTGGGGGAGAACAACAAGAATGATTCGAGGACCGTAGGAGCTTTGCAAGACACTAGTCATTACGACGTGCAGCGCGTGCTTTAGGGCCCTCCAGTGCTTTGCATCAAGCACCAGAGTGTCATCATGACCCTCAGTACTCCATCTCTCCTCTCATGTTCGCCTAGATATATATATATATATATAATTATATTATATAGGTATATATATATATAATATATATATATATATATATAATATAATGTTATATATATATATATAGAATACCTATATATATATATAACAAATATATATTACATATATATTTGTTCCTATCCCGATCCTCCTCACCTATACTCTCTCTCTGTTCTACTCTCTATCTCTCTATCTGTTCTATCTCTCTCTCTATCTCTATCTCTCTCTCCTCTCTCGTCTCTCTCCTCCCTCTCTCTCTATCTATCTCTCTCTCCCCTCTCTCTCTCTACCTATCTCTCTCCCCTCTCTCTCTCTCTCTCTCCCCTCTCCTCTCTCTCTCTCTCTCCCCTCGCTCTCTCCCCTCTCTCTCTATACCTCTCTCTCTCCCCTCTCTCTACTCTCTCTCTCCTCTCTCTCTCTCTCTTCCTCTCTCCCCCTCTCCTCTCTCTCTACACACTCTATCTCTCTATCCCACTCTCTCTCTCTCTCTTCTAACCTACTCTCTCTATTCTCTCTCTCCCCTCTCTCTCTACTCTCTTCTCTCTCTCTCTTCGTCTCTACTCTCTACTCTCTCTCCTCTCTCTCTAATGTCTGTTTCTATATACTCTATCTTCTCTCTATCTCTACAACATACATATTATATATATCTATATATTTATATCTATATATATATATATACAACATACTATATACACACATATATACATATATATCGTGCTTTATATTTATTTATCTATTTACCTCATCCCATTCTCTCATAACCCACATCTCATCCTTTTCTTACTGCAACTGTGCAATACTGTTGGAGATGCTGTCACTTTTACACACTGTATGTTATTTATGTCTTTATGTCACTTTATCTATCGTTGTTTTTCTATCTTATTAATCATTTTATGTTCTTGTCATTTTTATTTTATCTTTTTATGACAAGTGCTCTTAAACGCAACTAGTGCTTTTATTGCTGAGCCCGTTCTCTCGCCAAAAACCTTTCATTGTACCGCTGACCCTGTGTGAACCTACATACGACTAATAAAACAGAAACTTGAACTTGGAAAAGCAGATGCTGGATACTCTACTATTCTGTAGTTTTCTGCACTGCTGTTTTAAAGAGTAAGTTTAAAAGAATAGTTCACTCAAAAACAACATAAGTTGTATATAGTACTCACCTCCCAAGGCTCTCTGTGGTCCCAGAAGGAGAAGGCGTTAAGGAGAACAGAGCACCTGTCAGAGCCCAAGAAGTTATAAAACAATGTCTTAGTGGAATCTGATTGCTTGTTATTTGGTTGCTCATCTGTTTAAGGTTCAAGCACCCAAAGAAAAATAGCAAAAACAAAATAAATGATTGGTCAATTGCTCAGCTGTTGCTTCAGAACAGCGCTGTTTGTTTTGTGTACAGGGTGTGTGTATAGGCGTGGTCCTGTCCGTCGTACGGAAACGGAACAGAGGAGATGGATAAACAGTCAGACACGGTTTAAGAGAGAGAGAGAGAGAGATGTAAGCCACGCACACAGATGTTTCCATTCGCCTCCCCCTGCTGATTTAAATGAGAAATAAAAAATATAATGCTTCTTGTGAAACAGAAGCATTATGTTGCTGTGATTTCGTCTTTCTGAGGCCAGAGGCAAGATGCTGCTCTGATGGTCCTGCTAATTTGGACGGCGATTTATTCACGCGCATGAGTTATTTTTTCACATTATTATTACGAGCATTATTAATAGGCTGATATTTATATTAAAATAGGCTTTTTAGTGATTCATTGGGAGAAAAATGTAAAATCAGTTAACCACATTACTGCCACCACTGCGACAATGGCTCTTCAGAAACGTATGGGTGACGTACAGTCTATGGTAAACACACAGACCCCTCCCTTTCTTTGTGTACACTCAGATATAAGTATCAGTTTAGGATGAATTTTGACCAATTCCCCTCGAAATGCTAGTCATTGCAGCTTTATAAGACTCTTTTTCCCCCAACATGTTAATCTTTACACACCCAACAGATATATATCCCCCTGAAGAGTTGGTTAAGATCAAAACAGAGCTATAACGGGGAGAGTATATGACCTATAAATATGTCTGGTGGTCATAAACGCGACTCCAAATGACAAAGAGTTTGCTAACATACATGTTCGCTAATCCCAAAGTGGCCATGAAAATCAATTAGTGATGCTTTACGCAGTCTGAGATTGAAAAGTTGACCTTTAATTATCCCGCTTTAATGAGTCAGATTAATGTGATTTGCAGGGATACAGTAGGTTGGAGTGTGAAGCACGTTTTGTGTGTATCAACTGGAATTAAAAGTTAAATTTGGCCTTTAATTACTGCGCTCCAAACTCAGAGGCAAAATGTTCACGCTTTATTTCTGCGATGTTGCGTCTAAGTTGACAATGCTGCCTGTTAGTTGCATCGCCCTCATTCACACCTCTCAATACAAGATAAATCATGCGTGGGACAGCAGTTTCTTCCCCACCGGCTCATTGGTATTGTGCTTAGCAACATACTGGCATTTGTTTGGCTAACACTCATCAGCAGTCTACCTTCAGCTGAGGCATCCCCATCCCTCCGCTTACACCCATCAATGCCCCATCACGGGTCTGTCCAGCCGCTGTCAGCCGATTGTCATGCTGTTCGCTTCTTATAACCCAATCTGTCATGCATTGTTAATGTCTAAAGGATATTGTTGTGTAACTTGCTTGCAGCAGCTACATCACAGGAAACTTAGTGATGTGATTCGACTACCTGATTACGAGTGCATCTGTTTCTTTAATATTAGATTTTATTTTTATATTTTTAAGGGGGTGGGGGTTTCATCTTACAGATGCCTGATTTGATTTTGATTGTTAAAGAAATGAAAGGGCGGCGTTGTAAGTTTAAATCACATTAAGCTTCTTAGCAGCAGGTGCAGTGTGCTGAAGCGGTCGGTGATGAAATCCTTAACTATAACTATACATGTGAACGCTGCAAATGCACCTAAAATTATAAATCCAACAAGTCCTATTTAACCTTACACCACAAAATACATTATTATTAGAAGCGTTTACGGTTTTGAAGCATAGAGTTTGGCAATTTGGCCGCCGCCATCTTGTTTTTTGGAACCAGAAGACACATGAGGGTGGGAAAATACAAGTACAAGTACAAATGAAGACATTTTTAGGAAAACCTAATGTTACAATTAACTGCCATGAACTGAAAAGAGACTGAGAGAAGGTTAAAGATGTAAGACGAAAAGACAGACAACACCGGACAAAACCTGCAGCAACCTGTCAATCACAAGGTAGCCACGCCCTGAAGCATACCCTGCTTTATTGTGTATTTTACTGAAGACTTCCAACTGGAGATTGACCCATTAAGTAAATGTTAACTTACACATTGAACCTTTAAACCTGAGCATACGTTGTTTTGGTAAACTTGCTGAAGAGACTGATGCTTTCGTTCTCCTTTGGAAAACATCCTCACCGGTATCCTCTTGATAAAACAAATATCCATAAAATATGAATCAAGGACAAGCCAACATATTGCATATCTAGTTTTAAAACATTCTGCAGGAGTATTTCGGCGTAATACATAATGCATTAGCTACTGTAACAGCAAAGAAACCCTCTGAGCTAATACATCTGCACCGTTCCTGTTATCCAGAACACACTTTCTAGGATCTCAATTTTGAATGCTTTGCTAACTGCACCATTTCATACATGTGTGCATCACTTGAAATGCAATTATTTTTTATCTATTTTGTCAGTGTTGCGCGTCTAATTGATTTCAAGGTGCTCCTGCAGTCGGAGCCTCTGGTCAGAGAAACATCCTCTGCGGACCAGAGCCTGTTGAAGAACTGATGCTAATGTAGATAAAGGGAAGACTTGCACTTTCTTCCCCCACCCCTCCTTCCCTTCCTCCCTCTCTCTGTTTCAGATTGTACTGATTGTGCTGCAATATGTCGCATGACTATGGTCAGGACTGCAGACTGAGGCGCAATGTCTCCCATGCTTATTAAATCAATGGTGTATGCTTCTATAAGCAGTGTGTGGATGTACATGTGTTCATCACAGCAGTTTACCGCAAGCTCTCTTGACACAGAACAAAGCAAAGGCTTGCATGTGTTGCTCATCAAAAAAGACTCCCTTTTGATCCCCTCATGACGCATTTGCCTAATTTCATTCTATGTAGAAATAAAACAACTCTTTGAATGTGTTATCTGGACATCTATTCAAAGAAAAGCTTTGATATTCATGAGGACATCTTCATGTATATTCATGCCCCTAAACTTATGCATGTTTCCTTTCTTTTGCTGCATTGCCTGTGTTTTTAGGGCACAAATAAACATTTCCTTGCAGGGTTTCTCTTTTGCTTTTCTCCTTCACTACATGTTTAGTGTCAACAATGCCGCCTGCAACAGAAGTTGAAGTGGCTTGTGGGTGTTTTAGCCCAACAAGATTGAAGTGAGAAGCTATTGAGCTTCTTTGACCGTCCGCTGGGCTGAGTGAGGGATCTGCCCCTAGACATTTGCACTACAGTATCCTGCTGACTTGCTCACACTGCCATAGAAACTGGGTTCCTGAGTGCAGTGGAGGCTCATTCTGTTCAGGAGCAAGCAAGGGAGAGGATCGGGAGGAGAGAGTGAGGGGGAGAAGAAGAAAAAAGATACACAGGGAGAGGAAAAAAAAGGAGCAGAGGGAGGGAGGAGAGAGAGAGAGAGAGAGAGAGAGAGAGAGAGAGAGAGGGATCAAGAGAGGAAAAGTGAGAGACACACTGCCACTGGTGAGTACAAAGCTGTCATAGCAGATTTAATCAGGGCTTAAAATCCAATGCTTTGAGCGTCTCTTTTTTTGCTTCTTTGTTTCTCTTTTGGCGATGGATTTGCCTGGCTTGATTTCACTGCTGTGCTGAGGTGCTGTGAAGCAGGTTGCAGGTTGTCAGTTTGTTGGGGGATGTGTGAGGGTGAGACGCACGGTCCTTCGCTCTCAGATGCAGAGCAGAGCAGCGGTGGCTTTTTATTTGTTAATCAGTCATTAGAATAGAATGGGAAATACTTTATTGTCTACTTTTTGCGTTCAAAAAGCAGAAATGTTGTCTTTGGTTTGCATGTGTTACATCTGCTATTAAATTACGATTAATACTGTTGTCATATTCTTTGACCAATATTTACTTTTGAATAATTCATGCTGAGATAAAACTACTACTTTTCTTTGGGCAGCCTTACTGACCAGATCATACTCTTCTCTATCATTTATGAAGCACCATGTTAATATTTGATAAGAGTGGATGTCTGCAGCTGCACTTTCCGCCTCTCTCTTACACACATCTGCCTATTATACTGCTGTGTGAACCAGGGTGAAAATTTGGCAAGATATTGACTTGTCCTTTCCACGGCTTTTTATTAATTATTGAACGACTGATCTCATGCTTTTTGTTCAAAAGTGCCACCTGAATGGCAACGGTGAAGAGACTTACTCAGCTGCAAACTGATAAGTCAGGTCATTGCTTTGTGCATGTTTTTTTGTCTCTGTCGGTTTCTGTTTGCACATCTCACTTTTTGCCCCCTCCTCCTCCTCCTCCTCGCCCTTGCTGGGTTTGATCAACGTGCATCATGACACTTTGATGAAGAGCTGTGGGGCTAATAGAGGGAGAGATACAGCAGGATTCCCTGTGCCTCATGCCAGCCTGAGTGCGAGGAAATTGTGATATTCTGATCATCGTCTGCCACATTACCAGGATTCAAAGTACTTCAGATGTGTTAATAAGCAAATATTCCTGCTTTAAAAATTGTGGGGAGTTAATCCTCTAGCTGTGTATGTTCATCTCTGCAGTTCACTTGGATCCCCTGCCTCCCGTCACCTGTTCCTACAGTGCAGTTATATTTATTTTCCTCCCCCTCCAGCAGCAGCATCTCAGGGAGAAGGCTGAATTAAACAAATCCAGCTCGACTTATCAGTTTTCTGCTGGCTCCTGCCTTGACTGGACCCCGGTGGCCTTTCTTGTCAGTGTATATACAGTATGTGTGTGTGGGGTGGGGTGGCTCTGCTCTGTATGTGTTACAAAGCGCATGTGACCGAGTTCATGCATGCATGTGAGTGTGTGAGAGTGTGTGTGTGTGTGTGTGTGAGAGTGTGAGCAGCATTGACATGATTGTGTGTGATCAGGATAGCCGCAGGGGTCTTCTTCCTTCTCTTTGTGAGAGGATTCAGGGATCCTGCCATTTGTTTTCTTCCCTCTCTCCAGTGACATGTTTTATGACTTCTTGTTAAAATGCCACTCACAAAGGCTGGACTCTAAATGTCCCTGTGCGGAAGCTTAGTCTGTAAACAATAGTGCACAGTGGTGTTATAAACCCATAAAGCACACCGCTGGGAATGCATGGATGCAGGGTGGGTTGAGATAAAGCTGAGCTCTCAGACAGCCCCCTCCAGGCACAATTTGTTTCAATACAATATAAAATTGGGCAGGATTCTGACAGCCCTATAGCCTGGATCAATACCCTGGTCGTCCATGAGAGGAAACAATATTGTTCTTATGAACAAGGGGATATATTGAAAATGATTGCGCTTGTTTAATGGCAGCAAGATGCGAGAAGCTAATGTAAGATAAAGCACCTGTGAGGAGGATCCTGCTTATGAGGTGGCCAAATGTTGCATCTCTGAATTGTTAGAGAGAGAAAAAGCTCTGCATGGCAGCTGATATGCAAATTGTTGTATAGCAAGTAGAGTTGGCCGACTGCCTTAGACCAAGTTAGACTTGTTCCAAAGTCTGCGCTTCAGCAACAACAAGCAGGTGAACTGCAAGTCCCTTGCATAAATATTTAACTATCATCACGTTAAAGAAAGAACTTGTGGCAGATAACTTAAGGACGAGTGCTCCTCCTTTAGCGGCGTATCCTGTAACCCTTCAGATTCTGCGACCTGTAGCAGTGCAATAACGATTGTGTTGCACTGTGTTCCCGCATTGAGGAGTAAACATAATTTTCCATCGCAGCAAAAATAAAAATGAGCGAGGACAGGGTTATTGAATGCCAAAGAGAAGTGATAAAACATGCGTTTGAAAGTCCGACACCCTTTCAGACAAAAAGAAAATGCTAATAAAATGCCAACACTTCAGTTAACCATCAGATAAGATAGTGTTTCACAAACCTTGTTAAGTCTTGAAATAAAGCTGGGACTGCTCATTGGTAAAGTCAGCAGTCAGTAAGTTACAAATTGCGACCTCCAAACTTGTCATATTGTCTAGTTTGAATACATCATAATCCATCCCATCATGCATCTAATGAACCCTTCAGATGTATCCTGTGACACATAGGAGAGGTCAGCAACCAGAGGATGGGAATCACTCAGACAACAGGAAGAAAGAGACGAGCAGCACAACCTCACAATTAAACAGCCGTCCAAATAGCTGCAGCTGATTATTATTCTAGTTTTCCTGACCAATTGATTAAAGCTTGGTATTATTGGAGAAACCAATGAGAAGCTAGCAAAAGTAAGCCGTATAAAAAGCCCAGCCCTGTGTTGTCAACTCTTTTCCAATGAAAGTAGCTAGTAGCATTAGCGCCGAAAGTCACTAGATCTAGCAAGATGTTGGCAACACTGACAGCCCGTTCCTTCAGGACTCCCTCCAAAGCCACTCCCAGAAAGTTAGTATGAACATAACCATATGCTAATTAACTCAAACAACCAGCATGGCTATTGTTAGTACCCACAGCTGCCAAGCTAGCAGCTTGTGGAAGACTCTGGTGACGCACATTACATCGACGGGCGGCTTGCTCGCAGGCAGGCAGGCAGGTAGGTAGGTCTGAATGAAATGATTGGACAGGCTTGTTACATTTTTGTCAGAGCATTTGATGTATTGATTGCTTTTAGGGTGTAAAGAGATTTCAACAAATATAACAAAGAAGGTTTCTAAAATACATTACCCAGCCGAGCTTTAATGGACTAATCCTTCCGCTCTAAAGATGTCTCCATTTCCCGCCAGATAAAATACCTAACAAAGATTTGAAAAGGGTTTCAAACATTATCCCCATTAGTAATTAACATTCTCATATAGCTTCTCAATTGCTAAATGATTGCACTTTCTATCTTAACTTGGAAGTAAAATAATAAATTATATAAATAATATCTACGAAGTCCAGGACAGTCATGAGTGGCAGGAAGCTTAAAAGCCTTTATTTCATTAAGCTTCAGGCACGGCTTCTTACTGTAAGTCACGTTGCAGCTATAAACCAAAGCTTTCATCTCAACCTGATGCTGTTGAACACTGTGATCTCTTCCCCAAAACAACACTTGCAGATATAATACCAAAACACCCTAAAGGCACTCTTTCACGCGGTGTTTTTGTCCGGTATACAGAAGAGTATAAATATAGGTTCCCTGAACACAAGAAAGTCAATAAGGACAGTTTCAGCAGCGGATGTTACATCTCAGAATGTTTTACAGGAGAGATTAGTGCCTCACAGAAAATATGGCTAACAAGATGTATACATTTTTTATTAGTTGGTTCTCTAGGAATGTACTACACTTGTTTCAGTTCTAAACAATAAGACTTGACACCGCTACCTTATAAAGAGCGTCTGAGCTGCAGCTGCACGATCGATAATAATTTATCAAGAGCTGCTGGATCAAATCAGCGTAGCTACGGAGAGGAGACATGTGTGGATTTAGCTGCTAAAGCCCTGCAGGTTGTTGAGCAGTGCTGGAGTTCGCTTTAGCCCGATAACGCTCTGCTCATGATAAAACGCTCTCTGCTTGCCATTTTTCATGTTATCAGCTGAGCTACATTGCATCACGAGGCGACCGTCTTCCAAACGCGTCGGTCTCAAATGTCAGGCCTCGGTTCATTCGACGGAGCCAAAGTGATGGATGCATCATTGCCTCAAGTTGACTTGTTGTCTGCAGCCATCATTCGGGGCCCAAAGGCTGAAGGTCGGGTCAAACCAAGGTTCTGCCCCACAAGGAAATCTGCATCTGCATTTTCTTTGTCACCGAGCGGTTTGATGCGTCGTTGAAAATTAACTTGGGAATAGAAGAGTGAAATTAAATATGAAGACACATATCACAGAGGTTATAACTTCAAAGGATGTAAGCGTATTCGCTTTCTAGCCGAGAGTTAGATGAGAAGATATCACTCGTGATAAATATGGAGCTACATGTGACAGCGGGTTAGCTTAGCTTAGCATAAAGACTGGATGCTACCGCTAGCCAGGCTCTGCCTAAAGGTAACAAAATCCTCCATAACCATAAAAGTTCTAGAAACTATAGAGGTGCTGGTTTTGTTAAAGACATATTCTACAGATATATAGTGCCTAAATAAAAAGCCATAGGTTCCGCGACTGCAGTGTGGCGCGGGGTAACTCTTACCCCATGCTACCTGTCTTTATGCTAAGCTAAGCTAACGCCTGGCTGTACCTACTGCACGTATTTATTGGACAAACATGAGTGTGGTATCAATCTTTCATCTAACTCCCGGCTAGCGAAGAAGTGTATTCCCCAAAGTGTCCAGCTTTGTCTATAGAGTAAATATGAAGCTACAGCTGATTAGCTTAGCTTAGCAGAAAGACTTGGAACGCCTTCGGATGCCTCATTGATGAGAGCCAGCCAAAATGTCAAATACTACTTCTACCACCAACAACAACATAAATAATATTAGTAATATGTACTGTTATGTATACATATTTATTGCCCGACTCGTTCTTCTAAATAAACTCTATTAAATATCCATTGCCTTGACAGCCTCTAGTAAACAATCAAACAATTTAATGGGCTCTTAAGAATGTGCCGAAACATATTACCATTTCAATTATGTTTCTCACACATATTATTCCTAAACCTAATCGGAGACATTAAGAAGCTATAGCGTCTTCCCACCCCCTCCGCATCACTCACACCCTCTATATGCTTGTGACAGAGTAGCTGCTAGCCATATTTATCGCCATGATTAACAATGAAATATTTCAGGGCACTGAAGCATTTTTAGTGGAGCAAAAGCTTTCATCGAGCAAAACCGGGCGCTTATGACTTCAATCTGTAATGGATGTAGCCCCCCACCCATTTAAAATCCCTAGTGAGGAAAATGACTGAGACTGAAAATGAGCTTAAGCTATTTTTTACAAGGATTGCTGCCAGTTAGTTTTATTGTCATGCCTCTGTATATTAAAATATCCATATAGTGGCATGTAGGAAACATGGGCCAACTCGGGAATAGGTTCTTGTAAAGTCGTACATTTTGAGCCTTTATTATTGGAGAGCATCACGCAGTCCACCTGCTCCGCTGGTCTCAGGAGTTCATATTCAAACTCCAGCTGCTTTGTGGTATTCTTTTCCTTCACATCTCATATAAAACAAATAATACAACTTCATATTGGATAGAATATTTATAGCTTTCAGAAGGGTCAAAATTCATTAGTTACAGAACGATGGGGCGACTCTGCGAGACAAGGCTGTGGAAGATGATGGATTGGGCAGGATGCAGACAGACCACATGTCAGGTGGCTCGGGGAATGGCCTGTTGCCTAACTGACTCGGCCTGCTGAGTAGAGCGAGGGCAATGATGAGGTGCCTCAATGTCAGGGGCTCATAGCAGCTGAGTTATGGAGTTCCGGACAGAGTGGTGAATGTAATGCCTGGAGGGGAAGGATGAAGCTCAACAAGTGTGTGTGTGTGTGTGTGTGTGTGTGTGTGTGTGTGTGTGTGTGTCAGCCAAGTATCCCCATAGGAAGTAACGTCCATATTGGACAATTCTGCATCTCATGATCCAATGCCAAGGTTCAGTGCCAGTACAGAGTGGGAGTGTAAAGGAGGACGGGACCGTGGATAACCAACTAGGCTAAGCTGATTTAGATGATTCATGTGCACAAATGGCACTCATTTTCTAAATAAAGTGGCATCATTGCTCCCTAGCAACGAGGCCACAGTGAAGACGTCACAGATGCGGACCATTCGCGGAGCAATTTACAGCAGAATGTATCAAAAGAAGACGTTTTGGGACTTTGTGGGATTGCTTCCTTTGGTTTTTGGACCCAACAAAAGGCTGTGAAACGTCAACTTCTACAACCGAGTTTGTGTAATATGTTTAAGTGAACATCTACAACAGGGTTCAACCAAATCACACACATTTATGTCAACTTCTTTTGATAACTACTATCATTTTTCTTTTCCATTTCCATTCAATGAGCCCCCCTGAAACAGTTTGGAGCCCTCCTGGGAAAGCAGCTGGTACCGTCAAAATAAATGATAAGTATATATAATAAATGAAGTGGAGAAAAAAAAGACGCTTTATGACCTATTTCTATGTAAAAGGGCCGTGTTCAAATATAAATAGAAGACTGGCCTACTTTAACATCTATAGAGCAGATCTGCGTAGCGTATACGCCTGATGTAGCCACTTTCATTGATTATAATGCAAGCGTAGCATACGTTATGCGTTCAATGCAGCATCCAACAAAGGCAGCATGTTACTTCCATTACATTTCCATCGCCCATGATTGTTTCCTAAACTTAACTAAGTGTTTTATGGCTTAACCTTAAGCCAAACATCTTCTAACCGTAGCCATATTGTAGTTGCCACATGCAGATATGCCAGAAAGCTACATAACATTGCTCACTTTTGCACACAAGGTGGCAAATATTGCACACGGCTCTTTCAATAAATGTCCTGTTAAATCTGCATAAAGCCGTCAGGAACAATATACGTACAGCATGTCTGAGTGTCAAAAAGCAATTACTCTAGAAGCCTGTGCAAAGTGCTCATCAATGTCAAAGTATGAAATGGCAGAAAAAAATATTATTTTTCCAACATATTTATATACATACATACTTGTACTTTATATAAAAAATATTAGGCTGGCATCATTCGTTAGCTAAAAACTGTAGTTTTTAGCTAACGTTACTAAAACAGAAGTAAGTAGTGTATTTCTCTTGGGAACTATTTTCAGCAGCGGATTAACACACATGCTATTTGTGGCAGTGAGATGTGCTTATGCTCATTGTGATGCAGGAACATGTCACCCAGTGCAACAGTGGGGCGTACTGAGCTGTTAATAGCTTTTGGTCAAACGACGGACATCTATGGCACAGAGGAATACGATCCATCAGGCTTCAGCTACACCGACAACACGTATAACTCATTGCTGCTTTTGATCTTTTCGTGGAATTCGCTGACAGTAAGAAAAATGTAGTGTATCACTAGACTTATCCTTGAGAGAAGTTCCTGCTGTTACTGCTGTTGAGGAGGCAGGTTTCTTTTTTTTCTTACTTTCTGAGGATGGAAAAGATGATTTCCCACCAGTCGCATAGCAGCTTTTTTATTTGGGTAAACAAGACACATCTAAAGCGTCTCATGGGCAGCAGAACTGAGACATGATGCGGACTTGGCACAGCGTGAAATACTAATTTATACTTCATATAAATTTCATCTGTACTTACAAATAGAGTTTAACTTAACGTTATTCATGATACTAAATATAGTTACCTGTTTTACGTCTTTATTTACATACATTACTGATGCAAAAGAATAACTTAGTTATAGATGGAAGTTGTGCTTTTGACATGTTAGTGAAGATGAAATAACATGTGTCCAAAGGTTCTTCAAAGGGTTTTCATTGATAATGTTTTATTTAAGTGTGGCACACACACACACACACACACACTTTCAGCTAATTCTGTATATAAATGTGTTTATATAGTGGTTATAAAGTGGTGCAAATGATTGTTTCTTAAATGTTTTTAAATCTCCCCCCTACACGTTACATTAACGTTACTCTACGGTCTATATTTTGTATATATTATTAATTTTTTTAAGTTATATTTTTGGGCTTTTCATGCCTTTATGATAGTGAAAAGTGCAGATTGTGAAAGGGGAGAGCGAGAGGGAACGACATACAGCAAACGCCACAGGTCGGACTCGAACCAGTGGCCGCTGTGGGCAAGGACTAAGCCTTTGTATATGGGACGCCTGTGCTACTGGACGCCCCATATTATTATTTTTTATTTAATTTTTGTTCTTATCCATCCATTCATCCATTCATCCATTCATCCATCCATCGTCTATCCGCTTATCCGGGGATCGGGTCGCAGGGGCAGCAGCTCCAGTAAGGAACCCCAATCTTCCCTTCTCCGGGCCACATCCTCCAGCTCCGACTGGGGGATCCTGAGGCGTTCCCAGGCCAGTGAGGAGATATAATCTCTCCACCGAGTCCTGGGTCTTCCCCGGGGTCTCCTCCCAGCTGGACATGCCCTGGAACACCTCCCTAGGGAGGCGCCCAGGTGGCATCCTTACTAGATGAACCACCTCAACTGGCTCCTTTCAACGTAAAGGAGCAGCGGCTCTACTCCGAGTCTCTCACGGATGGCTGAGCTTCTCACCCTATCTCTAAGGGAGACGCCAGCCACCCGTCTGAGAAAACCCATTTCACCAGCAAATTCCTTGGAGGTGAAAACCTACATGGCAATAAAAATGATTCTGATTCTGACGGTCATTAGTTCGTTTTAAAACACACAAGACAAAACTTTGAGACAAATGGTTTCGTTCAGAGCCGTAATGTAGTGCATCAATCTTCAATTTGAGCTGTGCCTCCGGAAAACCATAGTGCATTTCAAGTGCTAATGAGTAACGGATTGATTTTGCCGTGTGCCTCTTAAGGTTAACTGCAACAGAAATGCAACAGTGTAAACATCTACCGCTCAAAATCTTTCTATTTTTTTCCAATGTTTATTTCCTCTGAAGCACTGCAATCTATTTCAACATTTGCTCTCAGCAAACAGCCCCCATGAGTAACGGCAACCTGGCAGGCTGAAAGCTGTGCGACGGAGATAGGGGCTCCTGGTCAACAAGCAGGTTAATTGTGTGATAGGACCAGATGCTAATGCTGGACCGAACTCAACAATCACAGCTCTGCGGGACGCTCCCTCGTGGCTTCTGATTGGCCGCAGAACACAGCAATCAACTCACATTTGACACTATGGAAAATATTCTCAGGCCAAAATGTATTGAATTTTGTAACGAGTTTAATATTCCAGGTTTTCTGGATAGATGACAGCAGTGTTTGGGACCGTTTGGGGGATTAGATCACGTGCAGGGGAAGAGACACTGCACTTTGATTAACTTCACACTTGTGGAGGAGAACAGCTTTCCTGAGAGTCTCTCCTGGGTGGATTATTTGGTGTGAGAGCTGTTACATTGTTGAAACCCTCTGAAGGCCATTAGCAAACTCAAGTGATTACGAGGTAAGAGAGTGGGAACGCGAGGCGTAGAGTGGGAACCTTTTGGACGATGACAAATATTTAAGAACAAGTCGATATCTAAAAAAACGTTTATATAAAAATCAGAACGACAATCATCACATTCGATTCAGGTTAGTTCAAATCTCTAATATGATTAATGCTGGAGTTAAGGGTGTTATTAGGAACATTACCTTTTACGCAGTCATGTAGTCTGAGGTACCAGCTGCGATTCCTTCCATATGCGTCATGTTAGCTTCCGCACACAGATGTTGTGGTGTGTTGTGTATCATTTTGGAGAACATGAAGATGAGTATTTCTAAGTGTCATCCTTGATTGTTTAAAAATGTGAAACCCATTTGTTGAAAAGGCTTATTTTGTTCCCGGGAAATAGACTTGATCGCGTTCTGTCGAGTTGTTTAGCTTAGCTTAGCATAAGACAGCAAACAGGGGCATCTATCATGTTTGTTTTGTACGAATTGAACAAAGAAGATACAACATGTTGATGGGGGAATTAAGAGGTGCTGGTAGGTGTGTTTTGTTATCGTTAGACAGAGCAAGGCTAGCTGTTTTCGAAGGTCTATATCATCTATGTTTTAAATTATGGGGGTGAGTAAAGTCGAATAGTTATTATTTTTGAATTTCAGCAACACAATCTGTCCTTCTGAGTGCCTCCATCCTTCAGCTGTCACTGAGTTTGAACATTTTCACCGTGACAGTTATCTGGACCAGACCTCTCTGTCGTGCATTTTGGCAAAACGGAGCCCAAAATAAAAACACCACCCTACTCTAATAGACAGCTTCGAGGTATTTGAACATATTTCCACTTGACGGTATATCTTGGCCTCGCAGGTTGGAGCTGTCAACCAGACTGAATGGTTGAGCTGATAAACAAGAGTGAGAGAAGGTGCATCCTCCAAATCTTTTGTCTGCACTGTTGCATTTGACGTAGCACCCAATTCTCTGTTTTTTCGCTTAGGGCTGCAGAGTTCACATAATGGAAAAAAGTTATCTATTGTGTCTTTAAAAGGGTCAGTCTCTTTTATCTTTATTGCAACAAGCTGGGTACTCGGACTGAACCACAACTTTTAGTAAGGTGGAAATAGCCTTAATCCTCCCTGCTACTTTCAGTGTTTACTCACCGTTTCAAATCATTAAAACTCGTTTACAAACCCGATTACTACATGAAACATCAAACTAAAGCAATCAATGATGACTCTTAGAAAATTCCTCCATAAATAAAACCTCTTTTTTCCACTCTGGTGTGAAAAGTATTTTTTTGCTCCACAGCCTCAAATTCCTCTTCACACCTCCGGCTGATCTTCTGCCGTCTAAACTCCTCTTCGCATGCGGTGGGGCTTTAGGATTTGGGGATCTGAGGGATTATGGGATTTCCTGATTACGCTGAAAAAGACACCATGAGATACAGAAATCCAAAAATGGCAGAGGTACCCACATCAAGATTAGAGTGTATTATATCCACCCTTAGGGAGAGAGGACAGGAAAGCCACGACTGACAGCTTTGAAACAAGTGTGTTCGGGAAACATTTACAATTTAAGGAGATTGTGGTGAAACTACAAAGTCTACTTTCTGCCGAAGGCAGTTGCACAACTGCTTCGACTTTTCTAATTTCATGAAATGTCATTGCATGTTGTCTAAAGTGTACTTCTCCTTAACCACTTTAATTTTCTCTGGGAATTGTAACCATTAATAACAAGTCAACTGCACACGATGCTCTTACACTTAAATGTTTGGGCTGAAATTACTTTTACACTTGCTGCAATTTATACATTATGGGTTGCAAGAAAAAAAAATGTATATTTGTGGATGCTGGGGGATAATAAACGATTATTTTTGGGAAGAAAGATATTAATTCTATTAAAATCATAAGGAATACAAATCACAGAAAGACGTAATTATTTTTTCTTGTCATAAATAGTTGCTTGCCCACATTTGCACGTTTTATTTTGCAGCACTTTTCTCTTCACTGTGGAAATATCAGATGTCATGTGTGGCAGGCATAGAGCATAAGTAATTGTGTGCTACAGAAAGCAGCAGCACGCACCACCATCCTTAGACATCGGCCTTTAGGTAAATGAAGTCAACAGTGCACGGCACAGCAGTCATTTAATTGCTATTGATGACTGAGAGGTAATTAGGGACTTTATGTAAATTATTGGGGTGTTGAATCTTATGGTTCACTCTTTAAGAACAAAACAAAAGCAAGGCCCTCCCAAGTTGTTAGTATTCCCTTTGATTTGACATGTAACCAGCATGCGACTTGTAAAGGTGGGGAACTGACAAATACATCTGCTACTTCAGAACCACGGACAGCGCCATGGATTTATCACACAGTCACCTAAAAGCACAAAGAACTTTCACGCAGACACCAACTGATTGTTAGCTAAGCCCTGGTTTGTCTGTCTCAGCAACACACTCTGGCACCGCAGAGCGTGATGTGCACATGCTCTTGTAGAAACCCAAAATACAAGTAGGAACCTTAAAAATTAGAATAATATATATAATATAATAATAATCCCCTTTAGTAATGTAAACTTTGAGTGCTGTAATAATACAATAATGAGTTTTGAACGACACACCACTGACATCCACAAATGCTGCCAACAAAGACTCTCTGCCACACCCACACACACACACTCACACACACACACACACACACAGAGAGAGACACACACACACACACTCACACACACACACACACACACACACACACAAATGATTGGCCTACTCATCTACAGCCTTTCAGACCTCAACAGCAAAGCCATTAAATGAAGAGCACACACACCATAGCACATGACCCCAGACATTATTCACACTGCTTCCCCCCCGGTCGTAGATCCCCGGCCTGGAGACCTGCACGCCATGGTGGGAGTTTTATCCCTTCTGCCATAGCCTCAAACAAACACACCAGTATATCTATTATTGCTGTCACCAAATGAGTGAACTGGGCCCAACATACCATGCATGAATCTTTAAACTTTATATAATACATTTAGTGTATTCAGGTCGTCTCAAAACTGACATATTGGCTACTTGATACTTGAAACGAATAAGACAAATCACACAACCCTTCCCCCTAATCATTTTCATACTGTCCCTTAAAGGACAATAAAAGCCCCTGCCTTCAGCTCACTGTATCAAAGCCTCTATAGTGCGTCTCCATCCCACTGCAGCTGTGATTACTGCATAAAGCAACACGTGTCTGTGACCTGTGTGTACCGTCTTCAGAAGAGGAGTACATTTCACACCAGCAAACAGGGAGCGTGCATATTCTCTCTAATGACTGGGTTACTATGGAAACCAGGTTAGAAAACACCCCCTAGGCTTCACTTTGCTCTTCGACTTTAAAAAAACAACAACCTTGATTACATTTGTGCACAACTGAGAAGCACCAGATCACGTCTCGCCGAGTTTCGGTGGGACGAGCGGCACTTGGCGACTGAATGGAACAGAGTTGCGCAGTGGCAGCCGGGGGAGGACGGCCACCGGTTGCTTGCTGCGGAGCTCGATGTTGCTCAGCTTTGTGGGAAAGGGTAAGCATGTCACAACGTCTTTAGAGCACCGGAGCTGTCACCGCATCCACGCAAGTCACCCAGCTCAGAGGTCAATACCTGAACGTTTTTTTTATTCTTCTTTCACACAGCGGTTGCCCCACTTCCTTACACTTTGCACCTGGCCCTTGAGATCCCACCTGAAGGAGGTTGACGTTGACATTGAGTCAGCGTTTGAAGTATTGATCATGAAAGGTATTTTCAGCTTGAAAGGAACAGAAAATAGCCGTTTGATTGACTGCAGAACAGCGTTAGTTCACTCCTTCACGGCGTGAGTGTGATCATTAATAGTGTGCTAAACTCTGAGGTCAGTTAAGTCCCATGCTGTCAGGTCCAGCGGAAGTAATAGTTCACACGGCTCCGCTCCATTACCCATCTGTCTGGAGAGGAAGAACAATGGCTTTTAAATCACTCTGTTTCTCTTACATTCATGCCTCTCTCTTTTCTGTCTCACTACGTATATCTGCATCATTAGCTCTCTGCATGAGAGCAAGTGTCGCCTTCTCAACACTGGAAGGTAAGAGAAGGAATGAGAAATCAACACTTCTATTTTTGCAGTCATTATGGTGGAAATTAGTTACTGTACTGCAGGTGTCGCAGTGCTGCAGTTCTCTCATTAACCTTTTCACACTGAACAAGATTGATGACAGCTGCTGTGGTTATCATAGAAACGGTCATAAGGGTTAAATCACAGATTCTTTATCAATTATGTCATCTGTCATACAAAATGCAAAAGTTAAACAAGTAAGTTTGCAGCTGTGATGCGACTCATCATGTCTGCAAGTCTGCTTTCACACGTCTTTTCCTGTGTTAGTGGTACTTTGATACAGAGGTTTTCAGACTTCACGCAAAGCTACTGCTTAAGAGACGGGTGCATGCCGATGTTCTACAGATGAGAGGGAGCTGGTTCCTGTAGTTTGGCAAATGGAGCTGCAGCAGAGGCTGTGAGACAGTTCATAGAGGCATAACTGAGTCACATCTGAACACACAAAGACATGATACACATGTTTTAGAGTCATTGTAACGTACACTTTCGGAGGGTTTCGTTATTCTTAATATCTATCGCAAAACAAACGTCCCTAAATCTGCTTAGAAATAAAACAAAAATTGCAGAACTTGCCTGAGAATCCTCACGTTTTTAAGTTTTCTTCAGTATCAAATTATTCGAGTGATAGTTGTATATATATTAATGCGTATATTACAAACAAGAACTGCTATTAGATAATTCGGCATTCAGCAAAATGCCAAAATACAATATAAATGCTAAAACAATGTGGACCACAGCATACCTCACTGAATTCATAGCAACATTATACTTCCTGCTTCCATCCCCTAAAGGATTATGGTTCCAAAAGTAACAGAGTAATTATCTACCAAATATAAGTAAGACATAAAATTGTCTTACTTATGCTTTAGTGGACACTTCATCTTGAAGAGTGCTGCTGCAGTGGTAAAAAAAAAAAAAGAAGCAAAACAAGCCAAAGTCTCAAATACACATTTCAATGCATTTTGTAACCAAAGGTTGTCACCACGGGTGCTCAGACTTCAGCACCGCAGCGTAGGATCTGCTTCAATTTGCCGTGACGGCGGATGAAGACTCTGCGAGCGACAGTCCAGTCAAGATGAAGCTTTATGGGGGAGCTGTGTGAAATTTCAGAGACATGGAGAGGCCAGGGCCGTGGACAGCTGAGAAATCCTTCTCAGGCATAAATCCTGCAGACTTAAATCCTGTCCGCCGCAGGGCTAAGCTATAAATTCATCGTAGTGGACACTCCATTTAGTTTGATTTTTAAGCTCCTAATTTGTGGAGTAAAATGTGGCAAATGTTTTTAAAGCCTTTTGGTCACCAAGTGATGGTGAAGACATAAATGTGGTAAACGTCATACAACAATTATTGTAAGTGAGTCATTGTGAATTTCAAGACCATTTGACATCAAATACCAGCGATGGGATTATTCTTATACTTCTGCTTTACCACATTTCAGAGGCAAATATTGTACTTTTCACTTATTTAACAGGTATAGTTACAAGTTACATTAACAGATTAGGATTTCTCACACAAACATGTGGTGACTTTATAGAATATGATCACAACCATAATGTAAAACATTTTTTAAATCCTAAATACTATTAGCAAAATGTACTTTTAGTATCAAAAGCAAAATAACCGCTGTTATTAAACTGATGAGTGTGTGAGCAGAAGTTTACCTGCTCAATGTGGAGCAAGTTTTAACTACTTTATACTGTATTAGGTAGTTTCCAGCGGTTCCCAATCAATAGGTTGGGCCAAAGATTCCCAAGATACATTGGGGGGTTTGTGAGATGATTATTGTGAAAGAAAAGAAGGTAAAAACGAAGGTTTGCTCCACAAATTTCTATTTATTTTTTGTGAGTATTCTCAAATGTTTGCTTTACACTGCTTTTTCGTAAGGCGTCCCAGGCCAAACATGTTGGAACTACTGGTTTATTCTTTAACAATGTTCTGGATTTTACAAGCCTATCGCATGCTTTTATTTCATTTTGTTAATGTAAAATAAGTAGTAACTGGCTGTCATGTGCAGTACAAGTACATACAAGTACAGTACATGTGCAGTACAAGTACATACAAGTACAGTACATGTGCAGTACAAGTACATACAAGTACAGTACATGTGCAGTACAAGTACAGTACATGTGCAGTACAAGTACAGTACATGTGCAGTACAAGTACATACAAGTACATACAAGTACAGTACATGTGCAGTACAAGTGCAGTTGGTCCCTGTACTGTAGTCGACTAGAAGTATAACAAAAATTGTACTCAAGTACAATACTTGAGTAAATGTACATTGCACTACTGTTGATACTATAAGCACATTTCACTGATAATATTGTCATGATTTTGAATGTTTTGAGTATTTTTCCACTTTGGTTTTACAGATCGGAACACTTTTTCCACCACTCATTTTCCATATAAATCAAATGTATACTCTACAAACCTATCCACAATTGCAGGCTTCAGCACTTGTCAATGCTTCTATTGAAGTGAGAGAGGCTTAAATTAAAGGCTGAGGCGTGTAAATATTAGAAAAGAGCTAATTCAATGTGCCTTGAAGCAGCGTCCTGCTATCTCTGGAGTGTTCTGTCGGGACAGGAGTTCAGGGAGGCTCTGACGGGCCACAGAGACGCTCCTCGGTGTGAGTTATTGTAGATAAATCAAAACCAATCAGGGTTGTGGGAAAGAAACACTCCAGCAAAATTGAGAGAATTAAATTCAATCCCAACCAGAAAGCGTGGAAAACATTCCAAGTATCAGGTGAAGAAATATAATTACTTTAAATCAAGAAAGGACTCTGACAAGAGTCCCAAACGGGCGAAAGCCAGGAGATACGGTCCTGTATGTTTTCTGTTTTTGTTCTTCTCCGCTTCGGTCCGTGCGAGTGCTTGCACAGTGCTTGTCAGCATTCCTGAATCGTCCTCAGGTCTTTGCATGCTGCTTGTTCCCATCTGATAACTTGCTTCTTGAGTATTTAATAGAATATATATTTTCCACATAATTTGTCAGACTACAATTACTTTCACACGTAATGTCATAGAAAAATCCTCTTCGTATGTACGTGATGCATAATCACATTTGATTTTATTTATATTAATATGCTTTTCTTATCCCTCGGCTGAACTGGAGACTAATGGAGGTTACTTTAATATTTATGAAGCACATCTTCCAGTACACTTGGCTCGCTGTCTGTAGTCTAATATAAAACCCACTGATATAGAACCAGAAGAATCATGTCCTAATAGACTCTCTCTTTCTCTCTCTCTCTCTCTCTCACACCCTTGTAATCACCATCTGTTTGTCCATATTGTGTGTTGTGCCGTCGCTGGACCCCGTGGCTCGTCACCAGACGCTTCTTTTGGCCTCCAGCTCGGTGTGTTTGTGGTCTGCGGCCTGGCCCTGCTGGGCCTTCTTACATTTGTCTCCTGGAAGCTGTGCCCTGTGCCTCGGCGATCTAAGGCCCATTTCCCCAGTTCATCCCTCACCCCGGCCTGTGACCCAGAGGACTACCCGCTCGAGCCGCCTGTCCTTTTGCCCAGCCCCCAGCAGCCAGCGGTCACCATGGCAACAGAGAAGGTGAAGGACCCCATGGGTTCGATGGGTTTCCTGGAGGCGGCGGTGAAGATAAGCCATACATCTCCTGACATTCCCACCGATGTGCAGCTCTCCATGAGGGAGCACTTCCTGCGACGCACGCAACGCATGCAGAGGCAAGCCACTGAGCCGGCTTCCTCAACTCGGTTAGTCAGACACATGCATCTATATGTAACACTGTTTGATGGGGTTATTCATGTGTGAATATGCTTAGGGATACATACGAGCATGCATGCACGCACATTTGGAAGTTAAAGACATACAATCATGTGGTATAAAGGAACGCCTCACTCATTCATAGTTTATTTTAAATGAGGAGGCACCAAATACATTCAATATATCACTAATGGTAGAATCTAAGCAAATTTAGTCTCTACAATTTCATGTAGATTCTACAGCAATTTACAACACTGTAGAGTGTGTTGCCTCAGAGGCATCTCTTCGTAAGTCATGATGGTAAAGCTAATTATATGCGATTGCTACTTCATTAGGAATTATTGGAATGGAGGGGGCGGGGGACATTTTGCTGTAGTACAACTAGCAGAACTGCACAGTTTCACCATTTCAATAAGTGGACATCAGAAGTCCATTCTGCTTATTATGCAGCTAGACTTCAAAAAAGCAAATCTATTTATACTTGGACTAAAGCAGCAAACATGTCCATTTAGGGTCCTGACACAGCCAACCATCGGTCACCCCCAGGACCCTATTTGGTGCTCATTGGACTGTCACTGTGCTTTTCGTTGTTGTTGTTATTTCATACACTAGGGCATTTGTATCTTGATTTGATTTTCTTAAATGTCACCTACACATTTTATTGTGCCAATCCTTACACAAAACACCAGACAATCCCAGTGCAACGCAAAGAAATGCAAAACTAAACAGTGTAACAATGCAAATGCGACAAATTCGTATTCGGTATACGATGCGATAATGATACGATAATACTTTAGTGTCAGATCAGGAAATGTTTCTTTTATCATCACAGAAGCTCCATTTGCAACATCAAATATTTAAGACAAAAAACAAGGAAACAGACATTTAACATACCATTACACTCACTGTAGACAATATGTCCAAGACCCTTCAGAGTACATTTGATCTGGGATTTGACGTCAGTCTAACCTGATTAAATCTTGGGACCTTGTATCTGCGATTTGATGGTCACAATTCACATTCGCTGTTCAGGACAAGGTTGGGGTCAGAGACAATGTTGCTGGCCAGCCTCAATAGATTCCAAGCCTATAACAACACTGACCGTGGCATCAGACGAGCAGGAACAATATAAAAGCAGGCCAACTAGCTGTTGTCTTTCATCAATTCAAACTTTTACCAGAAGACGTCAGGTGATATGAGTTGACACAATCGGTCCCACTTTGTCAGCGATATTTATTTTGTTTTTATTTGCCCCGCTCGTCTTTACTACTTTGCAACACAAACCACAAGACATTCCCCGTCAGTCACTCTTTCTTTCCTTCTTTCTTCGCTGCAGGCACAATTCTTTCAAAAGACACCTGCCCAGGCAGATGCAGGCAGGCAGTCTAGACCTGGGAAATGACTACATGGTGGACAATGACGAAAAACCCACAGGCATCGGTCGCATCCAGCCAGAGCTCTATCAACAGAAGACCCTGGAATCGGAGGATTCGTCCAAGAACGGTAGCAGCAAAAACTGTGGCAGGATTAACTTCTCTCTCAAGTACGACTACGAAAACGAGGCCCTCATCGTCAACATCCTCAAGGCAGCAGACCTGCCTGCCAAGGACTTATGCGGCACATCTGACCCTTATGTGAAGGTCTACCTGCTGCCCGACCGCAAGAAGTTCCAGACTCGCGTCCACCGGAAGACACTCAACCCCACATTCAATGAAAGCTTCCAGTTTCCTGTGCCTTACGATGAGCTGGCGATCAGGAAGCTCCATATGAGCGTCTTTGACTTTGACCGCTTTTCACGCCATGATATGATCGGGGAGGTGGAGCTGGACAACTTGTTTGAGACATCGGACCTCTCCAGGGAGACTAACATATGGAGGGAAATCCAGTATGCCACCAGTGTAAGAATCTATCGTCTTTTTCCGTTTGTTCTAGATTCAGTTTCAAATGTTCAGATTGTATAGAGACGCTTGTATTGAATAAGTCTCTCATAGACTAGTCATTTCATGAATACATTACAATCTATGTTGATTACATTTTTAACCAGGGTCATAGCTTCTAATGGGCAAACTGAGGTCATGTCTACTGGAAATTTGGAGGGAGGGTTAAGCCGGGCAGACACTGTACAATTTCTGTCAGAAAGTTTTCCTGTTGGACGATCAGATGGATTTCTGGCATGTCTGAATCTTTGGGAAACTGCGTGTTTGAACTCAGAACCAGGTCTGTTTCTGGCACAAAGTCCCACTGTTGTGTTATGAGAATAACTGGCAATCGGCTCTTCATTAGTGTTTAGGCTATGTTCACTTTCTAATATAAAATGTGTCTGACAGAAGAGCTGTAATGCCTAAAGGAAGGAAATTGAAAGGCTGGCTGGCAGTGGGTTCTTTGGGGCTTACCGTGAGTTGGCATCAGCGGCTCAAGCACAGGCCTGGAGGGGCTGCAGGTAGTCGGCTTGACAGTTGTCAGCAAAGAGAAGGAGGCGAGATGAAGGCTCTCAGCAGATCATCAAAGCTACCAGCTAGACAAAAGGACAAAGGAAAGTGACAATGTTAGTTTAATATCATTTGATGAGCTGTTGTTGTCATTCTTCACTGTGATTGGCCCAGCTGTTTCAGAGCAATGAGACAGACACAGATGCGATTGGCTAAGAGTTTATTAAACATCACACCATCCGATCTACATTCAACTTCATCTAGCCCTTTCGCACCTTGCACTGTTGCACATACATGAACCAAAATAGCACGTACCTTTGGAGACGCTCGCATACTGAGTGTTGCGGTTGTGCTATACAAATAGGCCCCAAAATGTCACTACTGTTTTCACTACTTTAAAAGGCCAAAACCTAAGTAAAGCATTCAGTAGTCCAACTGAATGTTCTTCCTGTCAGTGAGCAGCGTTTCAGCATACTTATGTAGGGAATAAAAATGTCAAGAAAGTATAATTAAACAGTGAACTCAGTAATTAAAAATTAAAAATTCAAACAAAGATTACGAGACCTTCTAAGTGTCTGCTTAACATTTTCTAAAGGGGGGCAAGGGGTGCGTTGAGGGAATTAAAAACTAGGCTACAGCCCTGTAATGTGAATAAAATGACTACAACTGCATTATCGTCATCATCATTAAAATGCATTATCCAGAATCAGATACATAGTTTGTTTTTTCTCTCCTCCAAAAACATAATTTTGACTTATTAAAATACATAAAAGGGACTGGCTGCAGTCACGAGGTGTTAACATCTCAAACATAAAAGGGTATTTCTGACTCACAGCTCCCTCATGCAATACTTTTTCTATTTGCTTTGTTACTTGTGTGTTCCACATCGAGGCACCATGTTAGACACCTCAGAGCCTTCACCACGTTATCACCTCCACAGAGCCCTTTTATCTGAGAGTCTCCCCTCCTCCAGTTTTTGAACTTGAGCTTCTTCAAGGGTTGTTCAATAATCTCAACATTATTGCTTAGGAGGCAGAAACAGTAGACAGCCCTCTCCTTGGCACACAAACCTTATTGAACCACCAAATGATTTCATGACAAAATGCCTTGCTCACATTAAATTCAAGATTGGCAACATAAAGAATGCAAAGATGGTGGGGTTCAGCAGAAAGCAACACAAAGCCGAGTGCAATGCAAGTGTTGGGTAAGATAAAGACGCTGCTTTATAAATACTGCTAACTCTTAATGAGCGGAAGAGACGACAGTAGTGAGCAAGAGGGAGAAGGGGTGAATTAAAAGAGCCAGCTGCCTTTCTCAGTTCATAGATCAAGGAGCGATAATCATCAATAACACCAATTTAGCGTTACTAAGATTAAAGAGTCGAGAGGAGTGTAGTATAGGCTGCTTATTGACTTCAGATTTCTCAGGCGTAGTCGATCTGAACAAACTCTTTTGGGAAGGTTTTTACATGTTAATCAGTGGCATGAATGGAGGAGATCATTTATCACGTAGAAGTGCCGAAAAACCAGGACATGATCATTCTTTGTAATAAGGCATTCATAGAGTGTAATAAATAAAACAATGAATGAAGTCGTTCACTTGACAGAGGATTTTAAAACCAAGAGTCTACACTCATGCTAGCAGCTAACTGCTCATGTCATCATGCTAAAGAGCTAGCAGGTTAAAGTTTACCATCTTAGTTCAGTGTGTAAGAATGCTAACACTTGCAAATTAGCACTAAACACAGAGTACAGTTTAGACTAAGTGAAATTCTGACCTGACGGTGGCGCTAGATGAAAGTTCATTCTAAAATGCATTAATATCTGTACCAAATTACATGACAATCCAGTAGCCTTGACATTTCCCTCAACTTAAAATGATCACCGTCTTAGTTTAGCGTGTTAGCATGTTAACATTGGCTAATTTGCACTACACAAAGTACAGCTGAGGCTGATGCCAATGTCATTTTAATAGCAATCAAGTCATAAACCAAAGTATTGGATTTACTAAATATTTAGATCTGATGAAGACGCTAGTTAAACAGAAGTGATGAACTAATTTAAAGGTGCAGATAGCGATTCTAATCCAAGAGGCCTTCCCTTTTTTTCCTTCAAATTAAGCAAATATCTCCTCACGGCCCATGAGCTGTCTGTTCTGCGTGTGCGCTGAAAAACACATTCTTTTATAGCCTGCATTTACGCTTCAAAAATCATAAAAGTGGTTTCATTTTTGAAGATTTTCTGCAATAATCCAAAATGGAAAAAAAAGGAAAAAAAAAAGAAAAGGAAAAAAAAAAGAAAAAAAGAAAAAAAAGAAAAAAAAGAAAAAAAAGAAAAGGAAAATGGAAAAAATCCCATTGGCTTTTTCTCGAGGGAACCAGTACAACCCTAACTTCCGGGTTGGCTTACAACAATACACATTTCACTGGATAAGTGAGGCGCTACAGTAAAGTTGAGGGGGGTCACCAAAGTCAGTTTTCTTCATCCTGTACAAAACGTAATTTTATGATGCATAATATTACAAGATGCACAAGATATAGATGTTTCCATCTGGACCAAAGTGGTGGACTGATCTGACAGCCGATCAACAGACTGACATCCCTCGAGTTTTGCCGCTGGATTATGATTAATGCCATACAGATTATCTTGACTGGCACCAAATCAACTTGTGTTTCTAGAAGGACAATCAAAGTGTCATTTCATGCTTTTACAACACTTGACATTTCTGCTGCGCTCTCACATTATGGCTGAACCTTCACACCCTTCAAACTAAATCTGTCATTTCCACATCAGAGAAAGACAAATTGCATGTGTTATGTGTGAAGAGACGTTAAGACTGCGGCGTTTGCCAATGAGTGGGGTTTCTAACCTACTCAAGTGATTAGAGGTCTGTGTGACCTTAATAATGTTTATAGGGAGATAACAGGACTCATCAGCTCAGTAGGGACTCCTGCAGGAGTGTCTAAGCTAATATTTTAGCAGGCAGGATGAGCTGGTCTAGTATAGTGATATAGAGCATAGAAAACATTCTCACATGAGGGATCTTGGTGAAAGAATCATGTTTCTAAGACTCATTAGCTCGTTGATAATGTTGGTAATTTGAGTGTGTTGAAGAGCTGAGTTGTGCATTTGATTTCCTCCCTGTAATTTGATTTAATTGTCTGTCATTGACTGATGATGATCACCTGGAAACATAATCAGAAGTTTTTTGATCATGTAATGGAACCTGCAATGAGAATAATGATTGCTTGTTTGGCAGACGTCGGCCATCATTTTTAGAATTAAACCAAAAGTTTCAAGGAGATACTGACAGCTAAATAACCTCAAGGACTTGAAGTGAAGCCCAGTTGTTCAGTTTCCTTTTCTCATTTTAATAGCGCTGCACTGTTGGTGGTGAAACCTGTGGCACCTTAACTTTGCTTTATTTTGTTGTCCACAGGTGCATCGGGGTAAAACACGGAAGTGTCAATTAGTTGTAATCTTCTTACAACATAACAATCTAGTCATCAACAAACGCTAGTTAGAAGCGAAGATTGATCTCATGTCTGTGCATTAATTATGGAGCTAGAGCCGGAAAGCAATTAGCATAGCCAAGCATAAAGCATGAAAGTAGGGAGAAGCAGCTAGCCGAGCTCCTTTTAAAATGTCTTGAAGTGTTCTTGTAGTTTATTTAATAAAACCCAGACACCCTCCCGCCGTTTCTTCTTGTTCACCTGCCACCCCCCCTCCCTTCCCCCGACGTCTGCACCAAATCGTGGATAATAAAGCAAACTGCGATACACAGACTTTGAACAACCCACATCTGCTTTCCTGCTAAAGTCTCCTTCTCACCTAACTCACCGACATGATCACACGTCTTAACGTGTTGAACGAGCGAGTGAGCAACCAAACAAACAGCAGACATAAGTACATCGCTGACGCCAGTTTGTAGGCTCGACAGCTAATTAGCTACAGCACAATAAACAGCATGTAAACGCACCTGCAAATGTCAATTAGGCCCTTTTAAAATGCTGGTGTGGCCCTTACTCTTAAATACCACTAACAACAGGCCGTCTGACCATGACATGTCCCCTGCAGTGTAAGACTGACTCTCTGGAAGTCTGCTAGCCGCAATCAATCAAACTCAAGACACTGACACGCCCCTTTAAGCCGGCTGAGACGAAAAGGAACATTTAATATTTTCCCCAAAGACCCGTTTTTTCTGTCAGCACCTCTAAAACTCACTATTTAACATCTCATTTGTTTAATCCTTACACAAAAACGGAAATGTAAAAACGTCAGCTTGCTATTCAGCTGTGTTGCACCATCCGCTGTAATGAAAAGCTTCTCTGTCAAAATATGAACAGCTGCACAAAAGAGGAATTGTTTGTAGAGAGTTACGAGACATGAGTGGATGGTACAAACACTGTACGTCTTGTGAATAATCTGTGTGAATTTATTAGCTCATTACCCACTGAGTTAATGACGGCAAGCTTGTTAGCTCAAAGCTTTTCCCTTCCTCAATAAAATCAAATTGTGTACAACCCCCTGCTGCTTTTCCCTTTAGATGTGCTGGTGTATTGAACTTTGGACAGAACCAGGCTAGCAGTTTCCCCCTTGCTTTTACTCTTTATGCTAAGCTAAACTAAGCTCGTCATCTCCATAGTTTTAATGTTGCAGTTTGTAAACACAACATTCAAAGTTCGCTCCTCCTCCCCGACTCAACGAGGGTTACGTTGCTCGCCAGCAGGTGAAAGCCAACCCCAGATTTAATCTCGTTTTGCAACGAGTTTTGTCCGTTTGGCGTTTTTCATTCTCCATTTGTGCACCTTACGATCTGGCACCTGGTCGTTACGTTTTTAATATAGGTCGGCGCCAAGAAAGGCATCATGAAAAGAAAAGAGGAAATTGAGGAAGAGGGCAGGGCATCTGCCACACACTTATGATTTCATACGAAATGAGTCAAAAACATTGTGGCATGTGACATGAGTGATGTCCATCTTCTCTAAATCTCTGCAAGAAAGCGTAGTATACCCAAACTGTCAAACTATTTCTTTAAAAAGAGAGTAGACCTTATTATTTGTATTGTCCTGTGTTACAAAATGACAATAGAACATATCTTCTAAGCTGCATTGTGCTCGACAACACACTTCATCCATTTGTCATTCAACACAGCTCACAACACACCTGCAACCCTCCTGTGTCTGCCCTAAAAAACAAAGCTGCACTTACCAAACAACAGAATAATGCAGTTCTTTTTCAAGCCAAAAATGCAAATAGAGGAGTTTCATTAGTTTGCATCATATTACCTCTTTTATTCACCTTTGTGTGCAGTCGTTGCTCTAATTATCTAGTTTACTCTCTCAACTGTGGGATTTAGATTTGATCATTTCTGGCAACAAGAGGCCATCATTAAACTTACCATGTTTTTGCAATTTCATAAAAGAGGGATAACAGATAGCCCAGTAGTACATTAAATATAAAGTGATTGAGCTCCACCTTTACCAGCTGCAACACTAAAGTACTTTAATGCAACACTAATTATAATCCAGTTATATAATATATAAGATTCTGAAATGGGCCATTTTGCTTAATGAGTACTTTTGGTACATGTTGATGCTAATACTTTTGTACTTTTACCTTTTGAATGCAGGACTTTTACTTGTAAAAACTATTTCTACAATACTTCTTTTACAAAGATAAAATATCAGAGTACTTTTTCCATCACTGGTCTTCTGTCTGCTTCACTGACTGTGTGCTCTAGCTTCTACAAAGAGCAGACTATAAAGAAAATATAGTACATATATATATATCTCAGAAACAGACCTCAAGCATGAGACACTTGTACTACGTGACTGTGGATCGAAGCATCTGTGTTGAATGTAAAACTGAAAGAGATTTTATTCCTTGTGTGTGTGTTTTTCACAGGAAAGTGTTGACCTTGGGGAGATCATGTTCTCACTATGCTACCTGCCCACTGCAGGCAGACTCACACTTACTGTCATCAAGTGCAGGAACCTCAAGGCCATGGACATCACTGGATACTCAGGTGTGTTTGCGTGACTCACTTACAGCTGTAGTGGGACACAATGAACGATCGCCCTTTAAATACCCAATTGTAAGCGGAGAGTCGTCTCTACATCTGCGTTCTGTTTATTTCAGCAGTTATTAATATTCAACACTTGCGATATTAAGACACTGTCAGCAAATAGTTGCAGGCGATCTGTTCATTCTAATAGACTGCTTTTCCATTCAGTTTTTCCCTCCAATACTGACATCACTTGTAATGTGTGACATTTATTGTGCATTAAATGCCACAGTTCAGGTGAATGTGGCATTTCTTTCCTCCCATGTTTAATGACATTTCAGGATTTTGATGTCGTGAGTTTCTAAGAGGTTTTAGCTGTCTGACATTATTTCATGTGCATCAGAAATCTGTAGCTATCAAATTGTGCCCTCGAGCACATTACGCTGCAATGCAAGCACTCTCGTTTGTCGTTTATAGGATGAGGGAAGCTTGCATTTGACTAAAACGTGGCATAATGGATCGTACGAGGCGATTTGCTACCGACAGATGAAGACTGAAAACAGCATTCATCAGGAAGCTTTCTCTGTCATGCAGTTTAAGTTATCTGTATCCTATCATCCTATGTGGTTACACGAGTCGTTGACTCATCTACTTTATGCACATTCATAATTGGCAGGTCCGCCAGGGTTGCTCTTTAAAAACACACACACACACTGGGTGATGAAATCGGCCGCTTATGGCTTCATCTTCACGGACATTTTTGAAGATATTTTGACAGTCAAGGCGAGCTCTGTTCTTTAACATCCCAGGAGCCTGATCTTCATGCAAATTATTGCAGTTTTCTAAAGAAAATATGATGATATTTCGTTATCAGCAGTTCCTGTTTTGGATAAAGTTTCCGTCCTTCCTCTTTTCCCCTTACCGCCATTAGATCCCTACGTCAAAGTGTCGCTCATATGTGACGGGAGACGTTTGAAAAAGAAGAAGACGAGCATAAAAAAGAACACTCTGAATCCCACCTACAACGAGGCCATCATCTTTGACATCCCGCCGGACAGTATGGACCATGTCAGCCTGCACATCTCTGTCATGGACTATGACTTGTATGTACCTACAAACTTGACCCAAACTCTAACCACTCTTACGGTTCACCTTCACCGTGCAGAATGAATTCCTCTGTGCTCATCTTTTATATCTGATTTTAAGACGTGTACATAAGAGCGTGATTTCAAAACTAGTTTGGAGCCAGTCATGGTCCAATGTGCAACTTACGCTAGTGTGAAATTTGAAACCTACAGCTGACACAATGGACTTTTCAGTGAAGTAGGGAGATATTTTGTGACCAGTAGTGAAACATTTAAAATGAAAAAATTATGTAATTGTTGATTTTTCATCGAGGGAGAAGGAATAGATGTATTTTTTTTCCTTTCAGACACAAAGCCGATTATTATTATTATTATTATTATTATTATTATTAAGTCTGGAGCGGATCTTTAATTTAAAAAAAGATTTCGATTATCCCTCACTTTCTAAGGAGAGTCAGTTGAATTGTAGTTCCTCAGAGACAGAGTGCACTACAATACCTTTACAGCATGTGAAGCTATAACAGGAAAAGGGTGGATGCAGTGCAGACAGCTGACAGAATGAGAACATGCATGTTAAAGGTCAGACTGTGGGTTTTATTTCACTATGTTGTACAAAAGGAGCAGGCACTATTTAGAAACCTAGCCTCTCGTGTTTTCTTTACCGTCTGCTCTATATGATTCAAATCAAGTTGGGCTCATACTAGAGGAATGCGGCTTCTATTTACACGTCGCACATTCTTAATGCAGCAAAGACAACAAGACAAAATGCCCTTCTTGCAATTAAAAGAAAGAAATTTGACGAATGAAATGTCATGTCAGGTTAAGTCAGATGTATTCATACAGTATGTGTGTGTCCCCCACAGGGTAGGTCATAACGAGATCATCGGTGTGATGAGGCTTGGATGCCATGCCGAGGGACTTGGCAGGGACCATTGGAACGAAATGCTTGCTTATCCACGCAAGCCCATTGCACACTGGCACCCTCTTCTGGAGTCCAAGAAGTCTGAGAAGGAGGTAGGTTTGGGACCTTCCACTGTAAAACACTATGATACTTGCCTCAGATAGCTGTTTCCAGGTTGTCCATGTATGTAACCAAATCTATTTAACTATGAAGTCACATTGAGATTAAAAAAAAACCTCTTTTACAAGTAAGACCAGACCATGACAGGGTCGAATAGCAGCATGCAACACATGAGAGGACAACATCAGATCTGTATTTCATGATACAGTGCATTGTAAAAGTAGTTTGTTATTCTAAGTTTAAAATCAAAGAAATAAGGCTCTCGGGTTTACACTTGGCCTGTTGATGTATAAGCCTACTGTATAAAATGAATAAACATAAAAAGGCTTTATTTCCCACTGCAATATCCATTTTATACGACTGTCAATGCTTTTTAATGCAGCTTTGCACACCTGCTCTTATTTATTTATGGCATTGTTTCAGTACAGCCCATTAACGGAACAGTAATTACTGCATTCTGGTTAAAGAGGCACGTGCATGCTGGTGGTAAAGTAACAGCAATGGCAGATAAACAGCTCGCGGGGGCAATTAAGGTGCGCAAAAAACGGACTTTCTCAGACTCGTAACTCAATCAAATATGAACACACAGAGTGAGAGTGACTTACTTTGTCTGAATATTGTCTCCAACGTCCATTGCAGGTAAACGTCCATAAATTCGCGTAGAAATTATATCCTCTTCATAAATGCGTTGCCTGAAAATCATCACTTTTTAAAGTTTTCTTCAGTTTTAAAGTAGTCCGGCTGATAGTTTTCTGTATATTAATGAGCAAATTGCGAACAGGAAGTGCTAATAGATAATTCGGCATACTTTTTAATGGTGCCAATTTTCCACAATGTTAATAAATATCTATGCCAAAACAAAAACGTGGCTGTTGTTATAGCACACAGCATTGTTTACGTCCCCCGAAGCATCATGGGAATTCGTTATTTCCCCCCAAAGAATAGACCAAATACATAAATATGAACTCATTTCGTGTTGTAGGCTATTTTAAATGTTTTATTTGTTTAGCATTACAAAGGCTCAGAATGTCCTATCAACATTGTTCGTATATTATATTATATTGTATTGTTTTTTTTAAATTATTAATATAAATGTTTTCCCTTTCCCATCTATTTTATGTCTACTTATTTATTATTTATTTTCCGCAGCTATATATAGGCCATAGGGGAATGGGTACAGTTTGTTGTTGTTTTTATTTTAGTTTAAATAATTTACAGACTTAAGACAGAGATGCTGATAACATTGTGTGTTTTTGATGAGATTGTAATGTAGGTATCTTGTCAGGTATGAATTATTGAGTCTATGTGCTGTATATTCCTTGAATGAGTGCGTAAAGTCTCCTTTATTATTACGTATTTTCATTTCCTGTACCCTTCCCTCCCATACTAAATAGGAAAATCAAATAAAACCCCTCATTGATCTTATAATCCTGGAACACTAACACCTTTATACAGATATTTGTCCTGTGCTGAGAGTGACCTCAGAGTGACAGTGTAAAAAAGCAGCGTGTGTGTTATGAATCATTTCCTTGTGTCTGTGTGTCCTGCAGTGGAAGGCGAGGGCAGCCAGCTTTGACAGCCAAGGCTCCTGCCCCTCACCCAGGCCCCCTGCTAGTCCCTGAGCAGAGCCACCTGTGACCCAGCAGCCCAGAAGGGGGTTTCCTCCCTCCTGCTGATCCACTTCCTGTCTGTCTGATTGAGGACAAAACACAACCCCACTGTCTCCACCTATCTCTCTCTCCTTCTCTCACTCTCTCTCTCTCTCTCCCTTCCTCAAGTCTAGTCCCAGAGCACTCCCAAGAACTGATCTAGGACCACTGTCAAGTCAGATAGTTGTGTGAAGCACAATCTTTTCGGGTTTAAGGGTTTGAAATGTGGGTGTTGTGATGACCCAGAGCTCGTTGGCTGGATATCCGTCCTGCAGACATTTAATATCGAGCTGTGCGAGCTGAGGAGAACGAATCTTGGTGTCTTCACATGGAGACTTTCCAGACGCTGAAGATTCAGCTTTGTGCTGCGGAGACTCTTTGATAGAAAAAGTCAGATATCGGATATTGCTCCACGAGAGCAACAAAGGTTTCACAGCGGAGGAAACGTCTGAGGTAGAAAGAGACAAACTGGATCTGAAGCAATTTCGAAACTCGGCTCTTTTCTCATTCTCACAGTGCTGCATAGCATAAAAAGGAAAATGTAGCATTTTGGCACTATTAGATGTAAAACCGCTCCATTCATCGTTATGGTTTGTGAATAGCAAAACTGAAATGAATTTCAAAGCTCCTGCTGAGTTCTTCCAGTTTCATAACATACGCAATTATCTGATCCGCAGTTTGTTGAGGAGGGATTAGATTCGGCTGAAACTAAAATATTCTCAATTTGGCGATTTGGAGATTTAGTGTGATTTTAGCGATGAGAAGAAGTGTTATGTCATTGAGAAGAAGGAATAACAAGATTATTGGTATCCCCTTTCACGAGAGGAAAATGTCTGCAGTGTTATTACTGATTTCAATGTTTTCAATATAAAGAGTGGAAGGTTTAAATACATGACAAAGGCACACGTAGATTAAAGAACACTAAAACAGAAACAAGATTTTTGTCAATGGAGGTTTCTGTAAACGGGGAACTTGTGAGCACACTTTACACACCTTTACCTCCTTCTCTGTTTGATGTTTACTCTTGAGCGATCTCACCATTTTCTTCCAAATGAAAAACTCACACAAGCGCTCATGTTTTCCTTCAGACTAACACTGTTCAAACGCACTTCTCTGTCTCCTATTTGTTTTTCTGAACAGGTTTTTGGTGGATGTGTATAGTTTCATGTACAGCCGTCTGCCGTTTACTGTATGCTTCGTTATGTTAAGCAGAAAACCAGAAAAGATATCATTAAAAAGGTAAAGATAATTTGTTTTTTTAAATACTGACATTTTGAATATATGTAGCTTTGTTGGTGGTGATGATTGAGAACAACCTAAAACTCTGAAAAAGATGAACCTATTTGTCTTTTGAACTTAGAAACATGCAACTTTCTTGATGTTTATCCTGTCATTAATCATACTGTTGTACAGGGTGGACGTGTGTTTTGATTTGGACATCCAGATGCTTGATCTGCAACATGTGGTAAATGGATTTTTGAAGACATTTGAAAAAAATACTGCATCCTTTAATGGGTCCCTTCATATGATTTGCTCTCTTTACAGTAACTTTAATAAGTTTCAGTCGGATAAAAGATGCACCAACTGTTCCACATTAACATATTTGTCCTCCAGTTAACCCGCTAGTAGTAGTTTTGTTTAGCTGTAATTGGAAAACACAGATACCATCAATACAACCGGGCAGGGAACGCTACGGAGCCAGTGTGATATCGGGCAGGGAAACATTCACAGATTATATTTGGTACGTCTTGTACAGATCGTATCTTTTCGATAAGAGGAACACTTACTGAATAGCATCCATATTATCTCATGAGCAGCACACGGCAACTTAAATCTGAATCCAACAATGTTCTTGGCCGTGACTTCGACTAGTCTAGACTTCTGGTGCCTCATTCGGCAACACAGGACGAGCGATACTACGGCTACAGTACAATGAACACACTATACATCACAGAGTTTATGAAATGTGGGGCCAGACATGAAGACGGGAGCAGATGCATTCAGCAGACCCAGCCAGATCTGTTTTAGCCATTTCCTTCATGGGTAAGTGTACCCAGAGCGAGCTGTTTAGTCGCTCAGTGTGTGTGTGTGTGTGTGTGTGTTTGCGAGGCTGAGGCGACAGCTTGGGGGGGGCAGCTGATGGGTGGACAGGTCAGCGTCTACAGAGCAGTGACATTTCTCTAATTGGCACTTGTTATAGCGAGAATGAGTCAGTTCATTATTGTTTGTGCGTGACGTAATCCATCATCGCATCAACACCCTTCCACAAATGTGACTCTCGGTTGTTTTGATGGTGAAATCCCTCTCTCATGGCTTTATTCATAGATTTATAATATCTTATTTTAGTGTTGAAACAAGTGGTTGAATAATAACGTCCTTTTTTTTGTTTCTTTAAACGTGTGCTTTACGACGCTCGTGTATTTCTCGGACAACGTGGTGTGTTTTTCATAGTAGAAGAAAGCTGTTAAATCAATCGCCCCACTGTTTCAAGACCTTCTAGCTTTGCCTAACATTGTAATGTTTCTTGATATGATCTTGTATCCCTTCCAACTGTTATGATAGCAATGAATTTCCAATTTTTTTATTGAACATTTTGTATTTGTAGTGATAGAAATGTTCTGGTGATTGACATCAACGAGTTGTTAGTGAATACGAATGAGTTCGTAGATCAAGACTCTCAATATGACCCGGTGTGTAATAAAGTAAACTGAAACATTATTTCAGCCACAAATTGTTTTTGTTTCAATAAGTCTGAAAAATCAACGGCAGAAAAAGAGTTTTGTTGTTTTTCTTTCTCCCATGGGGTGTGATGTGTTATGATTTTCTTTTCTTTGATTAAAATACTGATGCAAAACTGTGTCTGTGTTCTGTGTGAATAAAACACGGCAGATAATGACAACACGGCCAGCGGCTTAACCAGCAGGAAGGGGGGACAAAGGAAATGAGATTCTGTCCGAATCAAACCGGTCAAATTAATTGAGGGAAGGACACAAAACACCACAAACCAATAAGACTTCACAGCCTCTAATAAACTGAATGACATTTTCACGTTTGTTTCGGTATATAACACGCAAAAGAAAAGAATCAAATTAATAAATAATAGTTCAAAGGCTTATTCATTTGTGTGATGTTATGGTTGCATTAAATCCACCTTGAATGAAGAGTCTGCAGGCTACTGGAAGACCTTTAGCATTGCATGTATCAATTCACTTCTCCTTTTCTTTATCATAGCCTTTGAAAACATGACTCCCCTCCCCTGCCGTCACACCAGGAGTTTCCTCTTCATGCTCAGTCTGTAAATGATTTGGTAACCATCGTCCCAGCCGTAGAGCTGCTTCTCCTCGGGGTTGTATTTCAGACTGGCGTGGGCTCCGTACCTCCTGGGAAAGTAAATCAGGGGAGCCTCCTCGCTGATCACCACGTCGTTGACGTCAAACAGGCACTGGATTCGGGACCGGCTGGCCTGACGGGTGTTGTAAACGACATAGACTGTCCCGCACACGACGAAAGCCGCCTCTGCATTCTCCCGTGGGCACCGGGTGTCCCAGATTTGTTCTATATCGAGCGTGGCGGGGTCCATCTTAGCGAGGTTAATGTTGGGTTCACTGTCGCTGGTGGCGTACAAGAGCCAGAGGCCTTCGTCGTCTGCTGCGAGGTCCGCAGCGGTTTCTGGGTTGAGGTTGTAAACAGCAGCGTGGCTCTCCACAGGGAACATGGCGACGTCCGTCACCGTGCCAGTCAACAGGTCATATTTAACCACCTGCACGTCTGTATCATCCTCCTGCTGTATGTAGTACAAATAGCCGTTATAGACAGCGCTGCCAGGACCGCTCCACTCAGAGGGAAGCCAGATCTGACGGCTGCCATTGATGCCAGGAGAGCGGGAAAAGTCTTGCACAGAGTTGAACTGGTAGATGCTGTCTCCTGATGTCCCGCTGAAGACGTACACCTTGGACGACCTGGGGTCCTTGGTCCACATGCCCTTGGGGCCGCCCACTCTCTTTAAGATCTTCACTGATCGGATGCCAGAGATGATTTCCACACAGTCTGCAGTGAGAGAGAGCACAAAGACAGGGATGATGTTTTGTTGCTGTACTGTTGCTACGACCTCAATGTTACTTCACATAAAACGACGCCATGGCATTGTTCTGACAGCTCATTATTCCGAGACCCCAATATTCAAAAAAATGTAATTTGCCCCAAAGCCCATTATCCCGGAAACAAATGCCCATCGCTACCGAGGCCCACTGCTCTAAAAATACAACCTCTCCCTGCACAGAAGCACATATGGCTAATTATTATGCAGAATGACAGCGTAGGCATGTCTCGCCCTACTCTAAGGGCTTACCCTGGTATTATCATTATTACCCTCCCACTAACCAGAGGGGCTTTGAAATGTGAGTGACAGCGGAGCAAAGGAGGCTAAGGAACATCCTTAATCATGTTGCCTTCAGGAAACATAGGTACCATGAGAAGCATGATTCAACACTCTCTATACACCATAAAACATAAAAACTGACACGGTTCTGTGAAGCAAGCTGTCTTAGATAGTACTCGGTACCAAGAGCAATATAAGAGCAATACACTGAAACACACTTTAGGATTTGACAGGATTTTTATTTTTCAGTTCAAATATAATTTTGATTTAGCTCCATACACCTCAGATTACACGTCTACCTATGGTGAAATATTACACAATCCTAATTAGAAATATTTCACAGGTGTGATGCTAATGTGATTAGAATAATTCAATTCAGATTTCGAACTCCCAGCTGGCACAATTAATTCCATTAGCAGGTTTCAGCCATTTCTCAGCTTAAACGATTTAGTAAACACCAAACAGCCTGCAGCGGTCGATATCTGGCTCTCCAAATTAAGGCAAATTCAAACCGGTCAGGGGGAAATTGGACACACTGACTCATAATGAGAGGAAGTACGAGTGCAGCACACAGACAGCATGAAGAAGCTGAATACAAAAACACACAAACAAAGGACGTCCACCTCGATGTGTCCTGGAGCGATATGAACATTATGCTCACAAATGTGAAATGGGTCCCTACAATGCAGTAAAGTTTGCTTTGGGTCACTTGTCAGACATTCACAATGGTTCACTGTGTGCAGAGCGAACATGAGCTCGGAGAGTAACGCAGCTGACCTCAGGGCAGCTTCCTGTCCCTCTTCTCTGCAGACACACAGCTCCAGATTGCAGAGGAGATTTTACAAACAGTGAAGCCTTTTGCTCTGCTTTACACGATTATCCCACTTTAAATTATTTAAACATCTGAAGGAGAGAAATCTCCCTTGATATGTAGAGCATGACTGGCATTATAATTCTGAGCAGAGCGTTTATGATATTACTACATAATTCTTGCCTTTATGCGTTATTGATTGTCTCATTTAGTCAGGGTGAATAATAAAGAAATCTTTATTTTGTTTTATTTAGTGTGTAAATGGAACCAAATGAATGTAGCTTTTGGAGGCCTTTACAAACACAGATCTTTTGTTTAAGTGTGCCAATTCAGTGAGATCTGCAGATATAGAGTCTGATGTGTTTCATGGAATAAAGAAAATGTGCTTTCACATCTTAACAAAAGGGCTCTTTAAAAAGTCCCTGTATTATACGGTGTAAATGACTCATTGCAGCAGTTTTTATCTCAGCATTGTTAGAAGCAGCACGCCTGGGGACCTGAAGATTATAGAGACAAATGCTGTGCTCAAACAGCGCAAGCAGGGAAGTAGCTCTGCTGAAATAAATGAGTTGCATCAAGCCACATGTCTCCTGGAAAACATGACTCAAAGCACTCCATTAAATGACTTGTAACAGCGCTATGTTTGTTTCCCAATTTTCCAGAGGCATGGCTTTTCCCAAGACAGCAACTCTCCACACGGAGTGGTTTAGACCATGGTGTGATGGTGAAATCCTCAAACAACAAACAGCCTATACGCATCCTATGGGTTCTAACTGTGCCTGGGCTCCGTCGTGAATGACAAACAAAAGATCAAACGCAGCCATCCCGCAGAGGACGTTTGTCAGATGTGTGTATGTACTTCCCTGCAGCTCACCAGAGACGCTGGACTGCAGCTCCTCCCAGTCTTCTTCCTCCTCCTCGTCCTTTCTTCTGCTTTCCTCCAACCCCCAGGCTCCCTGCTCCACCACCTTGTCTGCCTTATTCGCACAGGCTCGAGGGGAAGTCTGGGATTCCACGTAGTCCATCTCTCTCTCCACTCGGTCCACTCGGACCGCAGCTCCTTCCAGTGCATTGAATATCCCGCTGTGCTCGTTCCTCAGCCCTTCCATGGCCTCAGCAGTAAGCTTTTTGAAATCCAACAGCTCTGTGTGGTAGCGATGGGATTGTTCATGCCATAATTGCATGCGGTCCTAGCAGACATGGGCAGAGTGTTATAAACAAGTGTTATAATAAAACAAAATGTTTTTTTAAAGCTGCCAACTGACCTGCAATAAAGCTAAAAGCTCACGGGCCACCTAGCAACTCTGTGAGGTGGTGCTTTGATCTAAATGCTAGTGTCAGCATGCTAACACAGTCAAAAGAACAATGTTAACATGGTGATGTTAAGCAGGTTTTGTGTACTATGTTCACCATCTGGGTTTAGCGTGCTAACATGCTAACATTAGCAAATTAGCACTTAACACAAAGTGCAGCTGAGGCTGATGAAATGGCAAAAAGTTTTGCACAATTGCCATCATGATTGCATTATATGAAATGTATTGGAATATAGAGAGCATTATCACATCACCAAAGAGAATACAGTTTCTCCGTGAAGTGACTGACACAGTGAGTGACAGGTAAATTATTCTGAGCGAGATGCAATAACTGACGGCTTCGCCACTGTCACCTCCGCCACGCTTTCATTTTCTCCCTTTGCTTGCTGTGGGCCTGTGGTCAAATGGAAAAGAAGATTCAATGAAAAATGTCTTGATGAATTTGTCGTGTTTGTACAAATGCAGAAGTTGAACCAACATATTGGAATTGAGACTGAAGGAGGCCACAGGGGGGGGGGGTGAAGAGAGCAGTAGTTAGCTGTAAATAGACTTCATTTCACGCAGATAACAGCTTTAAGTTTTTCATTTGTTTCGCAGCTACACGGAGGATGAAAAGAAAATTCCTACTCTGAAAATAAACTCCAAAAGAATACATTACAATAATTATTTAAATGAGAAATAAACTGAAATTACTCACCGAGGCAAGCAGAAATGTAATCCTCTTGCATTTCATTTCATAAGCCAAGAAAAGTCTTCCTTTATACAAACTTTGCTGTCTCATAAAACCTTCCTTTAAAACCTGAATACTGAACTTGCAGTAATTTGATTCCTTCCCTGAGGCCCTTTGTTGTAACACAGCTTTATTCTACTGTTGCAGAAAAAAACATCTTTGTATTAGGATGTTGGGATGTTTCACAGCGTGGCAGCAAAGGTTGAGCTTGTACTCATTACCGATGTGTCATTGTCTTAAAACGCTGAAGAAATTGTAATGGTGTCGGACAGAAACTGCATGTAGCAGGCATCTGCCCCTGCAAAGTTGATGAGCTGGGCAGAGATTGCATTAATTGGATTGCATTAGTTGAGACATTCAGTTCATATAAAAGGATCTTGTATTTTTATCTTTTACTACAGATTTGTATTGTTTTTTTTATTATCTCTGCACATATTCTTATACTGGGAACTTTTGCACATTTCTTTGCAAATGTTTTGCAGATTATTCTTAATTTGGATTTCTTTTCCCATTTATGATTTTTTACTTTTACAGTACTTTTATTTTCCCTTACTTCATACATTTATTGTTACGCACCAAAGATACCAAAGCAAATTCTATATGTGAAAACCTACTTTGCAATTGTCATTAAACTCATGTAAAACCACAGCATATTGATCAATTATCAGTCACTTAATTAAAGGGGCATTGCTTCTTACCTCAATAGCCGACAACCTATTGTCCAGATAATCCATCAGCCCTTGGTAGTAATACTGGGCTCCAGTGAAAGTCCAGGCAGTGGAAACAAGGAGGACAAACACCGGCTTCATTGTGAACCGATCAATGGGGACAGATGAGTTTCTTTGTCCAGATTTCAGATGCTTCTCCAAAGTTTCCCCTCTCAGAACTCAAAGATTTACACAACCTATAAACTCTTTGTATACAGAGCAACTACTGTACATGTGCACAGAGGTGAAAAGAAAGTAAGAGGCCGCTCTCAGACTTTCTAATTCTTTGACTGCTCTCACTTTGCTGGAATGTTTTCACAAACTCTCAGGGAGGAGCCTTGTGCCTCTTACCCCTTTCAGGTCCTCGAAAAAGTGAATGTGCTCCACTCAACTCCGTGCATGTTTGTTGCACGTGTTGCACACACTGTCTCAGCCATGTTAGCAGGGATTATAGTGCAGGGATTAATTAATGGAACAACTGCAGTGATATTGCTCATGAGGGAAAATGGAGTAACAGTCTTGATACTGTAATGACTTTAATTATACTGCCTGTCACATAAACTGTATGAAGGAAGTGGACGTAGTCACTGTGACGTCACCCATTGGTTTGTGGACGACCGCTTTGAAGCCTCGAGTTTGGCGTTCCGGCCGTCGCCATGTTGGTTTTTTGAAACGGACACGAGAGGGTGGAGCTAAATTCACCAAAGACTGACATCTTTATTTGACCAAAATGTTCCAATTAAGCTGTAATCGCACTGTGAAAGGGTTAAAGTTCCAAGACATCGAAACCAGACAACACCGTGGTAGCATCTCATCAATCACAAGGTAGCCCCGCCCTACGCTGCTTTATTGTCTATTTTACTCTAAATGGGAACATAATTTACAAAATGACCATCATGCTGTACTGAAGAAGACTTGAAGTTAGCTATTGAGATCATAAAGTCATGAGGAAATCGTTTACTGAGGTAATAAATCAAGTGAGAAGTCAGGTGATCTACACAATCTGACTTCTTTTTTTGCAACCATTGGAGTCGCCTCCTGCTGGTCATTTGAAAGAATGCAGGTTGAAGTTACTTCCTCATGGGCTTCATTTTACAGACCTGGAGGGCCAGCAGGCGGGAGCAGTACAGGGATTTATTACAAGGCAGAGGTCTTCAACAGGGGGTCCGCGTAAATAACTTTAAATACACAATGACATGAATCCAACATGTTGTAGCGAACGGATATATGGAGGCAGAAGACGTTATCTCACATTCAGTATTAACTGAATAGCTTAGTATTGAATGCACAATAACAGGGTAGTATGTTTATACATGGTACTAGACCCAGTTTAATATAAAACACACTTTTATACAATATATACAGTAGGGGGTCCCTGCTCCATCTGTTTTGTGGGTCCTTGGCCTGAAAAACATTGAAGACCCCTGTTATAAGGTGTGAAGCTTACTAGGGCAAGTCCAAACAGCAGGACTGGGTCAGGACTGGGTCAGGACTGAGTCAGGACTGGGTCAGGAGTGGGTCAGGACTGGGTCAGGACTGGGTCAGGAAAAGTTGTGGCACGTAGGCACGACCAGGTCCAGATACAAGGTGCAGGTTGATGGGTAAATGAGCCGGTTATATACTGCAGGCCTAACGAGGGAAAGTGGAAACAGGAGGGCGGGGAGATAGGAAAAGTCTGAGGACATCTGGTGGACAGGTAGAGAACAAACGGGCCTGGGGTAGTGGGAACGTAGCTGGAGGAAGGGACAGAATGTGCCGTTAATTTAAAAATGATGATATACTGTTTTAAATATGGGGCACTAATTATTATTAATATAATGTACACTATTGTAGCAGTGGAGAAAACAGAAAAGTATTTTTGAGCCTATATATGAGTTTTATATCATTATATTATAAGGAGCATATATGTATTGCTCAAAAACAACAAACGTATGCTTTTACTTGGATAACATACAGAATGAAGTGTCACCACCCCGAGTGACTTTGCGTTTGTGTGCAGTACGTGTGTATTATGTGTATCTCCTGCAGTGGAACCTGTCGTGGTGGCTCTGTGTGTAATTGGCTGCAGGTGACCGTCTCTAATCGAAAGTCTCTCGTTTTCTTTAAGAGCTTCCAGTCCTTCACACTATACGTTAGGAAGTTAAAAGATAAATGAAGTCAGAGCACTTCCTTTTTTTTTTGCTGATATGGGCAATACAACACAAAAAAAGATGAAAAGATCATCATCATCTTGATAATGGAACAAAAACAAAGTAATAAAAGGCAGAATACTCTCCTTTCTACAGGTGATAACATCAAGATGTGAAAGAAAGCTGTTGAACCTTTACCAAACTGCAGTAATCTAAAAGTTAAGGGGAAAAAACATTTGCAGTGCCATTAAATAAGCCTTTTGTGGCTCCGCTGGTACCCACGGTGTGTCTGCCTGATGGGTTAGAACATCGCGCTCCTCTCTCACATTGACAGCTAGAATTAGTCAGCAACACTTCATTACTGCCTGGAAGGAGAATTGCTTTGTTTTGATGTGAGCAAACAGCGTATACTGTAGATTATTCTTCCTGCAGGAGCAGCAGAGCATGAGGGTTTGATTACACAGGCAATCACACTGACTCACAGCGTCTGACCTTTGACCCCAGGGGCAGGTTTAGAATCGTTTGAATAACTCCATATTGCACACAGACATCGTGGACAGATTATGAGACAACAGGCCCATGGACAGAAATGTAAAAACTCCCCCATTTGTCCTTCAGAGGAACAATACACTCACACACTGAAACACACACAACGAGTGCGGATGATGCCGCCGCGTCTTTTAGCCATTTTGTGGTCGCTGGTAGTATCATGTTTATTTTTCTGTGCTAAAGACTAAATAGACAGAAATCTACAACACATTTTTCGCATCTCTTTGAGGTCATTTTGTGCCTTTTAGTATTTGTTATGTCCATTTGTTGTTGTTATTCGTGTCCTTGTGGTTGTTTTCTCAGTTTGAGGTCATTTTGCATTTCTTTCTATTTGTTTTGTTTCTTTTTGTGTTTCATCTATTTGAATCTTTGAATCTTTGAATCAGAAATCCTTTATTAGTCCCACGACAGGGAAATGTACCTTGTTACAGCAAAAGAACAAGAAAGTAAAGTGGCGAGTACACAATTAAATAGAATAAAGTACAGTGACAATATAATACAATGTGCGGGTGCTTTGTGTCTCTTTGTAGACTGTTAAACAAAGAAATGTTAACAGTGAAGTCATACAGAGCCTCTGCTCCAGGAGACCCCTAAACCTTTACCTGGAAGGCCTGTTCTCCACCTTCTGACTCAGGTTCGGCGTGCCTCCTCTCCGGCCCCACCACTGTCACAACAGATCCAACTATAAACCGTGAAGACTGTTTACAATTCAGGAAACAAACCGCAAAATCAGAGACGTTCAGGATCAGGGCTTTGCAGCTTGTTGCTGTGTCATCATAGTTTGATTAAGGAGCGCTGCCAGGTACTCCAGCAGCCTAATGACTGTGGTCTCTAATCATGCTCTTCTTTGATTGTCTGCTGCCCACTATCATCTCAGCTAAACCCGAACTGAACCACAACCCCCCCCCCCTCTCTATTTGTATGACCGCAGACCAGACTGCAAGAGTCGTCTTGGTAACAAAGTGCCATACAGCTGCACTTAGAAATCGAAATAGGCAACCTGGAGTTTGATCTAATCTGAAACACATTACCTGTCTGTAAAACCGTGTGTGTGTGTGTGTGTGTGTGTGTGTTTATACCCCAGAGGTTTGTTTTTCAATCATAGTTCTAGATTGATGTGAGTAATTACAGTTTTATCCCTTTTCTTTCCTCCATTTTTCTAAATCGATTTGAAGCACGCGTCTCAGCGGAGATTTTTAATCTATTGTTAATTATGGGCTTAATTGCACCATCGAGTGCTACGATGTGATCAAAGGGCAAAGCGTCGCTCAGGATTCATTACGTTCATTCTAAACATCGGCATATTGCAGTCTCATAACCTTTTAGCTCCAGGCTGGTGCGTAATGAAAGGTGTTACTGTAGATCAGACTATTTGTTTAAGGGTGGGACTCATTGATTCACTGCAATCAGGGGGAAGAAGACAGAAATGTCCTGTGGCAAGCTTCACTCACACACCATCGTGCACGGGGCCTTTGCAAAGTGATCCACAAGATGGCAGCATCTCGCTTTATGGGAAATAGTCAGCAGGGAGTTGTGGAAGAAGTGCTCAGGTATTTAAAGACAATACCAATTAAATAAAGTAAAAATACTCTATTACAACTTACTACTTAAGTAAAGTAATTAGGTGCCATCATCAAGATGTACTTAACGTATCACAACTACTTTTTACATAATAGATTCACCACGTGTAAGCATCGTTTGCAGCTGGTTGAGGTTGAGTTTTTAATTTTTAGATGGTTTAGTCTGGTAGTGCTTCCCAACCTAGGGCTTGGGCCCCCCTCTAAGGGTCACCATATAAATCTGAGGGGTCGTGAGATGATTAATGGAAGAGGAAAGAAAGTTCTGCTACAAATCTCACCACATTTTGGGACTGCAATCTTTAAATCTTGTGAAATATTGAATACTTTCACCTATTTGGATCTCAAACATTTATTTAAATGTAGCTATCAGAGATGTTTAGAGCGGAAATGTTTATTTGGTGAACTGGTGACTGAAACTTGACAATAGACCCCCATTTTGGAAGTTTATCATTTGCAATATTAGTCTGAAAAGTAGCTATAGTTGTACAATTAACGTAGAATGTAAATTAAGTGAAAAGTACAATATTTCCCTCTAAAGCAGGGGTGTCAAACATGCGGCCCGGGGGCCAAAACCGGCCCGCCAAAGGGTCCAATCCGGCCCGCGGGATGACTTTGCAAAGTGTAAAAATTAATTAGTTTTGATCATAAAGTAAAATACTGTTCCAGATACCTGAGACTGAATGTGTTGTGCCTTTGTAGATACACTGATCAGTAAGTTGTAACACACATGTGTAAATGATAAAATGAGGCATACTATTGTTGAAATTGCACCTTTTTTTCTCTTAAGACATTTCAGGTTGTTCATAATGTTTTGTAAAAAGATAAAATGTGAACATTTTCAGAATGTACTTGTACTTGTTTGCACTAAAACGAAGGGAAACATTTGGAGTTGTGGTTATTTACAGGTTATTATGCTGTGATGTTACTGGTCCGGCCCACTTGAGATCAAATTGTGCTGCATGTGGCCCCTGAACTACAATGAGTTTGACACCCCTGATCTAAACTGTAGTGGAGTGGAAGTATAAAGTAGCAGGAAACGGGAATACTCAAGTAGGTACACGTACTCAATGTGTTCGGCTTCATTGTGGCTTTGATCATAAATGCATCCCCAGAGGTAAAGTACACTCAATGATTACATATTGGCATATAAGTATTGTTTTAAGAGCGACATTATTATAGACTTCCTCACAGATCCCACTGCTTTATGTGTAAAAAATAATAACAATAATCCAAAAAAAACACCTTTTTCCGGTAAGTGAGAAAGCATTGAACACTTCTCTTTGCCTCAGAGTTGCCAGATACAACAAAGAAAATCAATAAAACTACAATACAAGGAGTACTTACACACTGGAATCACTGCTCCCTGTAATTTTACACATACTACACATCTTTCTCATTCAATACTCACAGAAAGGAGGGAGGGACATGCATAAATATGTATAAAAAAAAGAAAATTCAAGATATGAATCGACATGTAAGTCTTGCACAAATGTTTAATCTATAAATAGTCTGATAAAGATATAATACAAATATCAAACACTCTTTTTATTGAGTTAATACGCCTGGGTGCCACTGGTTGGCGAGACCCTAGGGGGCAACAAGAGTCCTTAAAAGTCAAATGTCAAATATAACCATCAAAAACTGTTTGTATGAATCGACTAAGTTGAATATCACAAGTATAAAGAGAGCTTGAAGTCCCTGGTAGACCTCTTGTGCTCAAACTGTGATAAAAACTCTAATAACGAAATCCAAATAGAGTTATTTGAGATTTGGGAGGGGCAACTCTCATAAAACTAAGAAAAGTCCTAAAGTATCACGATGATAAAACAATGTTAAGTATGTTTTTTTTGTTCTCCTAACGAGGGCCAAAGAACATTAAGGGTGAAATATCTACCTCAATAAAAAATAATTGAATGTCCTTGAAATAATAATACATTCTCCGAGATGGAATATCATGAGGTGTATGAAGAAACATAAGTTCACAGGATGTTACATAAAGTTTAATACATTTTAACGCCTTTAATTAGCATTTATAAGCACATAAACATCTAACAAACACTGTAATGTAGTTGTACGCTGTTATAAGGACATTTTAAAGTTTTTTAAACAATCATAACTTCTCTTATAAAGACATATTTTACATTATTACAACTGTATTTTATGGTTTTCCTTCATTATCTGTTGATACAGCTCACAGGAGGAGTCATAGTTGTTGATAAATACATTAATAAACACCTGCTTATAACTACATTGTAGTGTGTTATAAACCATTTACTAAATGTTTATGTACTGCTTATACAATGCTAAATAGTGGGGTTAAAGTTACCCTACATTTGAATATGCCTCAAACCTCAACTTTGATTATGATTATGGCATGTTTGTGCTTCTACAAGCATGTGTGTGTGTGTGTGTGTGTGTGTGTGTGTGTGTGTGTGTGTGTGTGTGTGAGAGGATCTCATGTAATCTCATGCGTCTGCCTTCACACCAGGCGTCAGGAGCCGCCCATAAAAACCTCCTTTCTTCTCCAAAAATGCCAAACACCCGTTAAAGGCAACATTCTTTATGACCCTTTCGTATTGATTGAGAGAAAACTTAGCAGCCCGGTGCCAGGTCGTATAAAAGTGCAGACCGAATGGGTGAAGCAACGTAAATCCTTTAGTCCCTTGTAAATAGCTTTAATACACCCGAGGCGCCAAATCACTTGACCTGTGTTAGCCCTGCCGTTTGGGGGCTTTCTGGCTGACTGAGCAGAGTGGAGCCAGCTCTTCTCCTCCCATTCTCTGGCTGTCAGTCCAGGTAATAGTCAAGGCCTTATTAGTGACACGCTTGCTCTGCCTAGCTTCATGGCATCTCCTGTATTTAATCAGTCACTGAGATCCCAATTTTTACAAACCTATACGTAGCCCATAACTCCTTTCTTAGTTTTCTTTCTTTCTCTTTTTATTCCAACAATCCGCTGTGGTAAATGTTCCATTTTTTCCATGCGAGTTTACTCGAGTCAAGCGCTGGATCTCGGTGTTTGTGTTGTTGGCCACATCATCTTGGAAATTTAACAGCTTAGTGTGACTACAAACCGACTTTTTGGAACATCCACGGAGCATCAGTGAGTCACGTTAATACCAGGAATTGTGAAATGGTTTGAGGTGTGAGGTGTATCCAAGCCAGATGAGGTTTCAATGAGGTATGCATTATGTACACACACACATCAAGAACGCACGGTACACAGGTGTGTCTCGTTTCAATGTGTTGCATACAGGGACTCCTTGAGAGAAATATCTTTTCGACACAATATCTAAAAGTTGGCCGCGCGCTATAATGAAAACTGTCTCTCAACTTGAATGTTAATTTCTCGCTGCCCTGACAGCCGACATGCACTTGCTTGGGTTGCTGAGTGCCTGAGGGGCTGTGGACAGCTGCTCAGAGGGGTAAAAACTCTTGACAAAAGCAGCATTTATCCATGGTGGGCGCCGCAATGGGAGCTTGACCACTGGAAATAAAGACACAGTATGTGAGAGAATATCCAAGGAAATGCCGTCACAGCTAGTCGTCGCTGGACAGGCGCACACAGATGTTAGCCATAATGCTCCCCGGTCTAGACGCTGCTCTCTGCAGCATGATGTTACGCACACACACGTCTTAAGTTCAGTACTCACGTGCCCATCTGAAGCCGAAAATCAGAAACCCACAGTCTTCGTTCTGTTTAAGAAATACATTCCAAAGTTGATCTTAAAGCGGCTATAAACTTGACTTTATGTGCGAGGGGGTCGCTCGCAGCGATGAACCTACAGACATCTCCAGCTCCCCTCGGCTTTACTTTATAGTGAGTCTCAGCACATAGTTTAGCTGTCTGACCCAAAACTTTTACTGTTTTTGGTTTGACTCTCCGCTTTAATAGCGTCATTTTAGGCCACAGCAGGACCGAACACTGTACACTACCGGCTCGGCACCAAACAGACAACTGGCTGGTGAACATAGCGGAGCATTTAGCAGCTAAAGAGCCAGATGTTTCCCTCAGGAGCTTAGGTTAAAGTTGATATGAAGCTTCGGCAGTGCAAGCAAAAAACAGAAGAAGAACTGATCCTTTAACATATATGGTAGATACAGGTGGGATGTATATGTTTAACCAGGTTGAATAAACTCCAACAGCTGTCAGGAGTACTTCATCTAATGCAACACAATCATATGCCACGTGAAAATCAGATCACATTGCCAACATGCTCCACCAACCAGCCCCTGGAGCGCCACATGCATCCCGAGTTAGTCTACATGACATGTTTCGGCATTGTTCCCGCTGCTGTTTTCTGCCTCCGAAGCCGAGTGAGGAATCATGGCGGGAGGCGAGCTCGTGCATACCATTATCTCACAAAGCACTCATTACAGGAGTATCTCCCGTATCCCCCCTATACCAGCAAAACATGTCACCTCACGCTCTCCGCCTCATTCTGAACATCGCAGCGCTCAAACCCAACACCTCCTTGGCACAGGGCTCCACTTTAACCATGACTCACTTGAGTGAAATGTCTCAAACATAACAGTTGCCAAAATATGAAGTGAACAGAAATGTATGCATGGGGCTTGGCCTCTTCCTGTAAGCATAGGGAGGAAGGGAAGGGGGGGAGGGCTTGACGCAGCCACTTGTGCAACCCACCTGCAAGCCCCGTTTTCATCAAAACAAACCGTCATGTTTTGCCACCATACATCATGAGTACATGTATTTTATTCAGCGTCAACACCAGAGCAATAAAAAAAAAATGAGGTAATAGTCTGCAGCTTCAAATTACAGCTATAATTGGTCTCAAGTTCATTACGTGCGCTCTTCGCAACATGCTCGAACACTGATTACTGCATAAACACCTGATCCCAGTAGTTATCTTTGTGAAAATAACCACATTATCTGCCCTTACATTTGGTTGAATGATCTGAGTGCATGTAAATGGGGCATACTTCTTTTATAAAAAAAGGTAATTACATGTTTAGTGGCTCCATGTCTGGATTAGTGAAAGTATGAATGCATCCGACCCTGAGATCTATCCATACTTTGCTCTGTAATTACCATTCGAAAAGAAAAACTCTGATACATCAGACATCCATTGCATCATGTTTAAGGTTGTGATCACCCAGGTGAGCAGCGAGAGCACGGCGCTGCAAGATGGAAAACAATTTAGCAGTTCCTGGATCTCGGTTAAATGAAATCAAATGCTGTAGGAAGCCCATTAGGTATTTGTTTATCAGGCTGTCATCTCGAGGTATGTCCTGAGAGTACCTCATCCTGAACACCAGTGTCACAATCAGAGCATCGCAGCAGACTGGAGCAGGGCTCAGGAGAGATGGGCTTGTCAGCAGCTGTTTCAGTCCGTCGCACGGTGTGGAAAAGCTCTGTCATGGCCTACCTAATGGTAATTGTTTGGAGCAGCGAGAGCCCACCGTCTTGTCTGCATGCTGGTATCTGAGGGGTTTGGAGCGGAGAAGAGAGTGGGGGCTGTTATAGGGGAGATATTTCTCTTAGATTTCTTAGTTTATAAAAACAAGTTCATGCTGTGTTACTAGATATGGGGATGCATATGTGAAACACTGGAGTAAGGGACTGTATGAACATTATCAGGCGGGAGGTCAGGATCAAATCAAGGGGAAGGGTTATTATGTGTACGTCAGAGGTGGAAGAAATATCTGTTACAGTGAAAGTCCTTCAAGTAAAAGTGCAAAAGTATAAGCATCGAAATATACTTAATGTACCAAAAGTTGATCGTTATGCAGAATGGCCCACTGCCCACATTGTATCACTGGATTATAATGAGTGTGTAAATTACTTTAATGTTGCAGCTGGTAAAGGTGAGGCTGATTACTACGTTATATACTATACTATTTTAATTCTGCTATTTTTACAGAGAGACAGACAGATAGATAGATAGATAGATAGATAGATAGATAGATAGATAGATAGATAGATAGATAGATAGATAGATAGATAGGTAGGAGGTGTTTCAGCACCACATCCACACCCTAACACATTTTCATACAGTCCCTAAGATAGTAAGATAGCAGGAAAGGTGAGGAAAGAGGAAAAAGTGGGAGACGGGAAGAAAAGGAGGGTGAAAAAAGTGTCGGGAAGAGAAAGAGAGATGGCGTCTCAGACAGACTGTCTGGCTGCACCGGGATCTCCAGCACTCAGCGTCATATGATTCTGGGGTCAGAGGTTATCCCCACTGATGAATATCGGGCCAAGCCTCGTCTCCCTCACAAAGGAAAGGGAGTTGTTTTCACTCCCTGTGTCTGGAAAGTTTATTTCAGGAATCTATCCTGCCAGCACGAGACTGTAAACCTGTCTCAAGGCAGAAGAGTTACGTTCACAAATATTACTTCTTTCTTTTACGTTTTTTAGTGGTGTGCCAAAACATCCAGAGATGCTCTTTCTCATTCAAATGCACCCTAATCGCATAGCAATGGGAGAAAGAGGGTACATACAGTGAGTGTGTATATTTACTAGTGAAACATATATCCCTGGGATTTCGACAGGATTTGGAAGATTATAGTTTGCAGTCTGCGAACTGTGTGAAAGTACACTGGTGTTTTGTGTTTAATCCTTTCATACTGAGCGCCTCATCCCACAAGCCATCTCATTATATCCCTGTATCTTAAGGTGGTAATACACCAGACAACAGTCTCAGCAACAGGAACCACAAAAGTGAAAGATAAGTAAAAAATACATATCTGATTATCCCCTCGTTATTTATTTCCTAACGGTTATTCTGTGTATCACCATCTTTCCAACAAACTGTGTAAACTGTATAATGAATAATCTCAGGGCATTTCAAATAACACCGTCAGCAGGATTTCTACTAAAAGCTTTTCTCGGAGATTATAGCTGCCCAGGAGTGACAAGTGTGATATATGAGATCACACGTGAACAAATGGATGGACGCCTGGGCATTTATGAGCCTACTGGATGAGTTTCAGCCAGGATATACACAACCGTTCGACAGTCGTGATCTGAGTAGTGAAAAACCACACCAGCTCTGCTTGAGTGAGAAAAGGCTGCTCTGACACTGACAGAGGTGTTTCAGAGAGTCCAAACACAAGTTTTTCCCCAAGTAGCAGTGACGCCAATCACATACCGGCTGTGTCTTCACTCTGGGGCCCCTCAGCCTTCCATACTTTGGACCCTTATCACTGCCCGGCCTTATCTTATCCACACCATCGACCTCAGACTCACCACACCCTCAGACATGAGCTACCGGCCCACGACATGACCAGGTCGTCTGTTTTTAGTCCCATGGGAGCCTCCACGCCTGAGTCGCCTCTGCTATCACTTGTGGAAAAGATAATGAGGGATATTTGCCCTTATTAGTGTCAATAGTGCTATTTAAGGCCTAATCATCTGTCATATGGAGAGGCGTATTACAGACTCGATGTCTGACATGTTCTTCATAACAACTGAGCTTAGTGCTGCTGTTGCATAAGGAAGCCTGAGAACATAGCTACTACTGTAACTGGAGGCTTGAGGAATTGTGCATTTAAACTGATGGAAATGTGCTAGTGGTAAAAATCTGGTACATGAGGCAACAAAGATACTACGTGTGGTTAAAGGGACAAGTGCATGCAGGTGTTCTGAAGACACTGTCAACAGTTTCAGCAGCAGCAGCACCAATGACATCTCATGGAGGCAATTAAGGTACCTGCGTAAAAAATCGGACCCCTTCTCGGACTCATAACACAGTCAAATCTGAACACACGTACATGATACACATATTTTTTAAGTAAGCGGTACTTACTCTTTCTGTAGATATCATTATCAACGATTTCCATCGCAACTACACGCCCTTAAATCCGGTTAGAAATCATAGTAAAAAAGGCGCTCCAAAACTTCCTTGAAAATCATCAAGTTTATAAGTTTCTTTCAGTGTCAAAGTAATCCAGTGCTAGTTGTCCGTATATCTATGGGTGAATTGCAAACTGGAACTGCTAATAGATAATTCGGCATACTTTTAATGGTGCCTGTTTTCCAAAATGTAACAAATATAGGCAAAAAGAAAAGGCAAACATTGGCAAACTGTCGAAAGCAGCAAGTTTACGTTCCCCAAAGCATTATGGGAACTGTAGTTCCAAAGCTAGGAGAATGATTATACCACAAATAGAAGTAAGGTGACACAAGGTGACATGAAGTGTCATGAGGTGCAGTTGTCTCAATTTAGTTAGAATTTGTTTTAAAAGCTGTTTCTCCATTTTTTTGTCACAGAGTCAAACTTTGAAAAGCCCTGGTTTAATCAGCCAACAAAAATCCAAGTGTAAAAATGAAAAATTGCACAGAGCTAAGTATTTCCCTCTGTTTCCAGTGTTTCTTCTGAGTTAAGCTTACTGTCGCCCGGCTGTAGCCTCATATTAAACATGCAGGCATGAGAGAGATATCAATCATCTCATCTATCTGACTGTCTGCAAAAGAATCTGATAAACGTGTTTCCCAAAATGTCCAACTATTCCTTTGACACACACAGACACAAGCAGTGTAGTTAGGCATGAGAGAAGTCAGACAAAACAGGTTTCCAATGAGCACAATAGGTCTTGGGTCTGCGTGTGCAATTGTCCCTAATTATGACAATGATTCAAGGGAGCTCCACATTCCAGTGCCTCTTATGGTTTTGCTGCTATGTATCTTGGAGCCTGTGGAGCCATTAACACGATACCAATCTCACCAATGGCTCCAGTTTGGGCCTCCCGTGGGCTCCTGAATGCAACCTGTCCAGCTCGAGGGGATCCAAACATCCACCCTAACCCTCCCTCCCTTCTACACTCACACACTTTTCTCCCAGAGGAGGTGGGCATCAGGACAAACAATCAATGCCAATGACAGATCCACGTCAGACAGAGCGTAATTATGGGAACAGCGTTCTGAGAGATACTGTGTCATTAAAACCCACCGTCTCCACTCCAACTACACCAGACTCTTTCCTGCTGCCTGTCCATGCTCTGAGGTGTGTGTGTGCGTGAATGTCAAGCTGGACCAGTGTTTCTAATGTGTCCCTTGTCCTCATATAACCTTTTGTGTAATTACACCAGAGGTTGCTGAGTGAACCTGTAAAGGTACAGAGATGTAGACATGACAGAGACATGAGACAAAAGCCTTTTTAGGAGCCATGCATGACTGAGGGGAGCCTCGATTGCACTTGACAGCCGCAATTTGTGAACTAAATTGCTGAAAATACTTACATAGCTGCTGTCTGATTTTGAAACCTCCCAGACACCATTAATGTAAGATATTTCAGACGAATATGTGACATATTCAGTTTGCATGAGCTACAGAAAACTAGTCATGGCGCTCAAAATCAGGATAATGTCCTGCAGGTACTGCATAAAGACTGTATCTGAGTTTGTGTTTCTCTTGTTCTCCTGGGCAATAATTAAGCTGGCGAGCCAAACAAATCATGTAGAGGTCGAAACAAAACACAGGAACAAATAAATGTGAAATAAAACCTGTTTCTTTCGATTTAAAACCCAGGGACAAATCAGTGCGATGACAGCAGAGGTGAATCACCAGCGGTAGAAGGAATACTCTAAGTAAAGTAAAAGTAGCAATACCACAATGTAGAACTACTAAAAGTATACTAAATATTAACATTAAAATATACTTTAAGTACAAAGTGTATAGAATCTATACAGCGCTTTACCTCTCGTTCACTTATTCACATATTTATACAGCGATTGCGATGCACTGGCTCATCGGGAGCAACCTGGGGTTCAGGGTCTTGCTCACGGACACTTGGACATGCAGACAGGACGAGCCCTCCCACCGACCTTGTGATTAAAGGACTTGTGATTGAACTCTATCTCCTGCGCCACAGCTGCCCCCAAATGAAGTAGATTAGTTATACAGCGCCCCGTGTCTAATAAGTCATCATAACTGCCCGTTTTAATGTTAAATCTTTAATAAATGTTTGTCACAGTTATCACGTTTGCAGTTGTAAATGTTGATCACATGGGGGCAGCAGAAACAACCTGTGAACGCCCACACTGACATATTTTCACCTTTTAAAGTTGTTATGGTTAATTGTAAACAGTTGCCTATTTACGTATCCGGCAGTTGCAGAGTAACATTATCGTTAATTGGGAGTTGTGTTTAAGGATATCTGATAACTCTCTTTTAGCTCCGTTTTTGGTCTCTACCAACTCCTGAAGGAAATGTCTGACTCGTATGTGTACACCCGCTCGTCACTGACTGTCTGTCTGCCCTCTAGTGCTGTGCAGGTAGTGAACAGTGGGTGATAAACTGTTCTTCTGCAAAAAAACAGCTGCAAAACCATTAAATGAGAGCGAAGAACTTGAACCAAAAATGTAAAGTTGCCTTTCAGGAAACCAAAACAATGACCTGAAAAACACTACAAAGCTCAGCAGAGCTAACGTGATAGGTTTGTCACTACGAGCGACAACTTTCACATACTTATATGATCCATTATCAATTATAAAAATATTGATTATAGCTGCTTTAAAGAGCTAGCTATAAAATACAACGCAAGTGCAACCTGGAAACCTAAAAGCAAATAAATGATTTATTAAAAAAGAGAAGGGGAATGAATTGCAGTTGATAAACCCTTTATAAAATATTAGAAAGGACTTAATATTAGTGAAAAACAGCAAGTAATGAGCTCCACTGCATTTATCTTTCATCTTCTTCTCCACTTGGGACGGTATCACAGCAACAGGTTTGTTTAGGGCCGCCTCGGTATCAGCAGGACTTGGACTGCTCGGCTCTGTTTGGAGTAACTTAGGCTGCTGTGAAAAAATCTAAGGCATGCTAAAAACATAATATACAGGAGCCTGGCATCCCTAACTGAGAGTCTCACTGTCTGTTCCTCTCTGCAGGTAGCCATGTTTGGAAGTGCTGACAAACAGAGAAGAAAGACAGAATGCATGGGGTCTGGGAACGGTGGCTGGCTCCTCGCCAAAATGTCCCGTCCTCCTCATATTTGTGCTCCAACTATGGTCACCTCTCATAACCACGCTTGTTTGTGTGTGTTTGGAGTAAACTGCAGCACTTTTGACAATAAAGAGAAGCGATTCTGGTTGGCTTCCCTGCTTTGCATGAATTTTGAGATGGTAAACAAAGTATAAGAGTATAATGTGCGTCTCCCTTTGCTTTAGGGACGCCTGCACACACGGGGATTTGCTTAAAACCGTCATCCATTGAGTCAGTCACTAAGGTAGAGGAATCTCATAATTAAGGCCTCATTAAAGCTACACAGCACAACTATGCTGGTTTACTGGGCAGACAGAACCCTCACAGATTCACAATGGGGCCATTCATAATACCTCACTTCTCCGAAGGAAAAGAGAAAAGCAAGTTGCTCTTAGCATTTCGGCAGATGTAATTGCAATCACTCAGCTTGTCTGATGCTGATAATGGGGCGATGGGAAATTCCTGTCAGAGTTGTGGCGCAGGGTGGTTTCGCAACCACTTTGGCAGAGTCCGTGTTCCACTGCAGGGCAGCGAATGCGTTACGGCATGCTCACATAGCTGTCATTAAACACATTTTGGAAAAAAAACACACAAGACAATCAAAACTCACAAGTGTGTGCCATTCTCTTGCCTCTTGAGCAATGAAAAGGCATAGATTATGTAAACGTATATCGTGTGTCATCCCTGCGCTGTTAAACACGTTGAAAGACTGCGACTTACTTCTTTAAAGGAAAGTGAATATGCTTTAGCGATCCCACTCACCTAATGTACACGATAAATTCTCTTTATTTTCATGTGTCGCATTCAAAACATTTCTCTTGACTGCGTGTTTATGTGAAGCTAAGCTGTGGGGGAAATTAGAACACATATTAACCGGTACCTAAAATTGTTTGGCAGCTCATTTAAAAATAAAAACAAGTAATGTTTGTTTTCAAAAATGTTTGGCTTTTCAGCAAGCAGCCCCATTCCTGTCTGCGCTGTGTGCTGCTGCAGTAGGTGGCTGAAATAGCACGTGGGTGCAACGTTCTTGTGGTTGGTTCTTGGGTACAGTGTGTGACAGTTGGCATCTCAGCAATGCTTCCATGAGAAGCCTCTATTATAAGGTTTTCATGCAATGATGCTAACAAGCTCATTTTGCTGGCTGGACAAGCATTTGTGCGATAAAGCCTTTTTCTTATTAATGCTTTTGTGAGACCACCCAAGAAACAATATAGTGATATTAAAGATTTTCTAATCATCTCTAAAAGAGTAGCAATAAAGTCCCATTTACTGGACTGCAAATATGTTGTGATGGACAACAGCTATTCCATCTTAATTAAAGTAGAAACTTGAGTAATATAAAATGGGCGGGAAACGGCCTGGACGAGAGATAATTGCCATTAGATTTGATTCCCTGGACACATGATCCTGTATGACATGCAGAGGGTCTCATTTCAAACACCAAGATGTTTTTAGTAATATTTTACAGGTAGTCATGAATTACCTTGGCAGTCTGCCAGTGTTTGCAAAGGAATTTGAGGTATTTTGGGATTCAAATGAAGCGCCAGAGATCATTTTGTTGAACTCCAGAGAATGTTTTCATAAATAAATCCGAGATAGTGAAAGAAAATCAATGACATTTAGATTTTAGGGTTAATCATAATCATAAGGTGTATGAATACGCATCAATATTATAATCATTATGGGCACAGACCAAATAGCAACATTTTAAAAAGTTTAATTTCATATTACAGCATAGTATGGGTAATAAAAAAATAGCAAAAAGATATAATTTTATTCTTGCAATAATCTGTGGTTTTGGGAGCCCACGAGTGTCAATCAACAAGTGATTCATACAGTTCCTCAAACATAAATACCATATCAAATTTCAATGCTTTCAATGTTACTTGTGTATTAGTTATTATAAATTACAAACATCTGTATGTCAAGAAATGAATAAAATACAGTAAAAAATAAACAGATGATAAATGGTAACACAAAAAATGGACTGCAAATATAATCTTAAGGTTAAAGAAATGTTCTCTTACAGCTCTCTTAGTCAAAAGGTGTAGCTCGATCTGTGTGACTCATTTAAACAAAACCAAAGGCGTATTCACATTATCGTTGAAAAAAACGGCTTTTGCATGCGTCTCCTCCGTTATAGGCCATGTGGTGTGTTGTCACAGCTCTCTGAGGATGTCCGTGCTGCGCAGAGCGGACCAGGAATGCGCAAAGTTCAAATTTGGTCAACTTTGACCTGAGCTGCACTGACCTTTGTGGGAACAGCCAATCGCTGCCGACCACTACTTGGACTGAAAGACGGAAGTATCTTTTTCAAAAGTGTACAAGAAAAGAGATGGCATGCCAAGACCAGACAAAAGACCCTTGTTTTTCCATTGTAATGTGAATACGCCGTTCACAATTGTTCTGACTTGAGCAGGTACAATGTTTACCATCTTAGTTTAGTGTATTAGCATGCTAACATTGGTTACAATTCTTCCTGAGGGGGACATGAACGTCTGTACCAAATTTCATGGCAATCCATACGACGGTTGTTGCGATATATTTCACTCGGACCACCAAAGTCAGTATGTTTCATCCTCTTGGGAGCGTAAATGTCTGTGCGAAATATCATGGCAATCAATCAAATAGATGTCGAGATATTTTTGTCTGAACCAAAACCATTACCACGGCGCTAGCATAGCTAAAAATGCAGTAATAGATACGTTACAAATGTATTACATATGTGGGACAAGATGTTGTGAGGCTGTATTCTGTCTATTAAGCATGTTTCCATTGTCCAGTGTACTCACAGGCTATGTACCATATAACATATATAAATGTGAGATTTAATCCATGATAAAAAAAAGAACTATAGTTCATGAATGTGTACATAGATCATGTAGACACAAAAACATTAACATGTCAGTATACATTACACACAAACGTACTTTCTCGTGTTCCCCTAGCTCTTCCAACATCTATCCGTTGAACGTTAAAAACAGTGATAGTTGGTTTACCGCAAAAAGGTCTTCAACAACCACGAAAAATATACTGTAGCAGACTTATTCACGGCTTTATTTTCAGGTTATTTTATTGGTGAAGCAACAGGGATCCAAGTTCCTCAGGGAAGTGGCAGTGGTGCACTGTGAAAAACAAACTCAGTCCTCGAGTTCTTCACGCTGTCCTTTCACCATCTGACAAGCAATCAAGTCCATGTCAGCCTCACTTCCTTCCTTCAAACCTCCCCTGTGGTTTGGTACTGTGTGATGGTGCTCATAAGCAGTCCATTGAAAAACAAATTAAAAAAACACAGAAAAGAAAACGGCAGCAGTGGATGGCTTGGATGAGGCCCTGTTCATGTTTACGGGGCTATACACCAAGCAGCATGCCCATGAAGTCTGAACCGTTCTGTATTGTGATGGAAGCACCGGCTGCGTTGTCCACAAATATGGAGGTGTACTGCCCGGCCTGCAGAGGAACATATACAACATTGATGCAGGAGATATTGCACAAACACAGATATTTATTGTTTGTGTGTTGCTTAGTGTGCTGCTCACCTGTAGCTCCAGCAGCCCCTGCACGCTGACAGTGAATATTTTGCTGTTACTTTCTAGTCCAACGATCATCTCCAGTGAGCTGCAATCATATTTTCAAAAACAAGGACATTTTGGAGTAAATATTGTGTTTACAACTCATGTCCAATTTGCAATCTTTAAGACTTTGTTTAAATAAGACAGGAAACAGGGAGAACAGGGAGAAACAGGGAGAAACAGGGAGAAACAAGTAGCCTGGCTCAGTCTGAATCTTCATACCTGCACCTAAACATCACTAACTAACACGTCATATCTCGTTTGTTTAATTCGTAACACTTTTAATGAATATAACCCTGTGGGATTACTTTTGGAAAGAGCCATGCTAGCTCCTCCCTACTGTTTCCAGTCTTTATGCTAAGCTACGCTAACCAGGTGCAGTTGGCAGCTTCATACTGAGCGTACAAACATGACAATAGTGACTCTCAGCAAGAGAAAGAATAAGCCTCCCAAAAATGCTACGTTTTTTTCAAACAACTCAGAGTGTGTGTATAGATGGTTGTGACATCGCCGCATGCTTAAACCGCACAGTGAGAGCACTGGCTCCTGTTAAGTGGAAAATGCTACATTTTTATGGCAAATCCATCATGTTTGTCTTCACTCCAACTGCCATCACAATGAACCTCATTTCACATTCTCTGCATTTTCATGTGTGGGAGGGCGAGACTGGCTGGGGCTTTGGCTCGAAAAATGCAAAAAAAGCCAAGGACTCTTTTGGGTTAGGTAACCCATCATAATAACATTATTTATACGTTCCCCTCATTGTACCAAGCTAGAAGGGAGGCTTTGGAGCTCTACAGAGTCCGGGGGAGACTTCAGGGAGCAATTCATTTTTTGCAGTTTTCACTGACTTTACGTAAATAGAATTTTTGAGATATTGGAAAGAACTCAAAACTTTCCACAACTGGATTTGTATTTTTAGTAGAAATGCTGTATTAGATACTTCATTATCTGTCTCTCACATCCCAAACAAGGGCATTTCACCGCTGTGCTGCTGAATACAACAGGCTGCATGAAGTGTCAAAGGTGAGTCTATAAAGATTAGTTAGGCGACAGGGACGAGGGCTCTAAGTGAGAGGACATTTCCTTTAAAGACCTGCTCTGCTTTTATACAGGAAATGCCAAACTGGTTCCACACAAACTGTTACAACAACAACAGACAATACTTTTAACAGCTCATAAATTCTGGTGACAGTTAAGGTAGCATTAAACACCTATAAAAAAAAAGCACTGTTACACGGGGGAAGGTAAACAATTTCTCAAAATAAGAGCATCAATAATAGAAAGTGTGGTTGTTCCCAAGATCAGCTTTATTAACGTTTATCGGTGATGGCTGGTGTGACTGAGCAACATGGGTTATAGCCATAACAAATGGAAAGCACATGGATCTATTGAGGTAAGAAAGAGTGCTAGGTAGAGTATATTTGATTGATTCAGGAGTTCTTCAGCATGTTTACATCTGCACTAATATTGGTTATCAACTTTCTTTGTTGCACCAGGTTTCTTTCATCAGGCTCTGTGCATGTTTCCATAAAAGGGGGCGTTTGGCACATCACCTGAGTCTTCTACCGCACAAAATGGACCGATTACGTGCCGCCTACTTCACTCAAGAGAAACAGGTCGTTAGAATGGAGAGCATGGCGATCTAGTCAGGTTAAAAGAGAGCCATCTACGTGTTATTGAAAACTGTGTCTTTAAGCTTAACATACTTCACTAACCCATTAATCTCACTTTGTAGTACACGTTTTGGATTCCTCCAATAGAAACCAGCATTATGTGGCACGTAAAGACCTGAGCCAGTACAGAACATAGAGGCTGAGATGTCAAAGAGTCAAGACAAATATGCCCACAGATGAAACCTGATACTGTTAGATTCATGTATATATGGATATGACCAGTTTCATGTAAACATCAAATCCTAAATAAGATCAAAACTGGATAAGACTCCAAAATCGTAGTAGTGCGCATGTAAACGCACTCAATGGTACAGAATACCTACGTGTATCTGTGGCAGAGAGATTCAATGCAGATCAGCACCCGAACATTATCCCTGGCCTTGAGCTGACTCTTGCTCCTCTTCACTTCATTGTGGTCTGTAAGGAGGCAAAAACGTTCACAATCAAAATGTGGAATATTGCATTGCTCACAAACATATATATATATTCCCCTTTAAGTGGCTGCTCACTGAAATTCCTTTGTGTATGTACTGTAATACCACAAAGACAGTGACTGTGATTTACCAATGTGGACATTAGCAGAGAACTGGTAGATCCCAGTGATGGGAGCGGTGAATCTCCCGGTGGACTGGTCCATTCCCGACCCTCTGAGGAAGGCTCCTTTAGCCGGTGGCTGAAAGCACAGAAACCTTTTATTAATATGTTTACATTTCTGAGCAATAATGCATTGGTCCCCCCTTCTGGGAGCTCAAAAGAATTTGGCTCGGTTGCAGAACTCGGCAGTCAAGTTTTCAGTGTCTTGGTTAAGAGCCAACACCAACATTTAAAATGATTAATTAATTAATCTTAATGGAATCATTGCAATCAGTGGATTCATGTTTTGTTTTCGAATACCACTTTGGTGAACTTTGACCCTTGTATTTGTTCTTTTGACCAATAAAAAGCAATTGAGGGAATGATGAGTGGACAGTCCTTAATGGAGGAAGCTATCGTAGCATCTTGTCACACCGTCCACTTTCAATTCCACCCTCCTCTGTCAAAGTTTAACGTTCTCTCCAAAAGAGGAATGGTTTACCAAGTGAGTTCTTACGTCATTTCCACTGCGTGGTTCGACTCGACTCCCTTTTTGGCCCTTTCTCCATTTTGTTTTCCAATATGGATAGTACATTTCCTAGTGTAGGCGATTCTAAGCTGATCCCCATAGCGCCACCGCCTGAAACTGATGTGACGTGCATCTTCAACGTGACTATCGCCTTCATGGGTAACCAAACAGTAGTGTAAGCCTACGTAGTGTATGGCCCAGTTTTGCGGGTTTTGCCATGTTTACTTGAATTTGGGTCGAGAAAAGCCAATTGACGCTAGCTTGGCTATTTAAAAATGGCGGGTCTGTGCAGAATGTCCCGAGTAGCGTAAGTGACTAAACTGTGGTTTACTGTGTTTGAACTCCCCCTTCTAGTATCGGTTCAGCTCGCTTAGAACCTCTACCGAGGTGGTACCAAAATAGTACCAGGTACTATCCACAACTTTTACTGGAAAACCCAAAAAGAGCTTACAGAACCACGTATTTCCTGAAAACGTGTATCCTCTGTCTCCTTGTGTCCTCTTTCATTGTCTTTCTTTCTCTTTACTTCTGACTCTATAAAAACATGTGAAATATCCTTTCTAAAGTTAACACTCCTATACCAACATAGTGCTGTGTTAGCATGTTAAATAGTTCGGCAAAGCTTAATCCTCCCTCCTCAAGCCTTGTCAGCCCATCCCAACAGGGCATAGTTCTTCCACTACAGCATGCTGTTTCAAACAGTGTTTATTTCTGTGCTCTCCACACTTTATTCCAAGTCGGAGACAGAGTGCCTTTTGTATGCCGCCCAGAGAGTGATGTGTATAATTGAAAAAGTAGATATTTTTATCCAAAGAGCCAGTCAGAGTTTCAGAGTGGCAGTGCATGCTGTGCCAGTGCCAGTTACCAGTGAGGGGATGATCCTCTCATAATTCCCCCACATGCAAACTTAGCGATGATTACCAAACACTCGCTCTTTCAAACTCAGTTAAGACAGAGAAGCAAACAGATCAGAAACAAAGCGTGTAACCATGCAGAGGAGGATTAGCCAAAAACTTTTCTTTTTCAGCCATGCACAGGGAGCGAGGCTGAACCAGTTCATAAACATTTACTTGGTTTCAAACAAACATACTGTCTGAAAGTTCTGGAGCTCCACCAGAGTCTTCTTGTCGACCACCACAGGTCCCTTGAGCTTGCAGTGGAAAGCTTCCTCTATTCGCCGGTAGGAGCTCATCCCCTCCAAGGTGAGGATGGCCGTAGGTAGCTGGCTGGGGCTGGTTTGTCTGTCCAATGCTGCTGCTCTCCTCTCTGTAGCCTCTGACAGAAACACATCCAGGTTATTACCGTACAGAATGAGTTAACATCGGCTGTTTTTGCAACTATTCTTTTATGACAAATGATCCAAATGTTTAACTGTAGGTTATAAATGAATGAATGAGGAGCTGAAATGCTTATGTGTTGGTAAATCAACATGTTTCTACCTTTAATCATGTCTTTGAACTCCTGGAGAAGAACCTCCTGGGTCACTTCAGCTCCAGGAGAGCCAGGAGGTCCCTGAGGGCCAGGAGGACCTGGAGGACCAGGTGGGCCCGGCTGGTGGAGGAAAGACCCACAAAACATTGTCACGCATCAACTTTAATCTGGAAATCATTCTGCAGGTTTGTCTCATTTACTAATTACTGTAATACATGAGAACCAATCATCAATCAAGTACAATTGTTTGAAAAAGTTCAAGACACACAGTCCATCTTTTGGGTTTTACCAGGGGTCGTTTGCGTTTGCGACACTTTCCAGGGAAGTTGCCAACAGGTCTTTTGACAAAGTCCATCCACGATCCCAGTGGATCCACTCGCTGGTTGTCAGAAATCTGCAGCAGAAAAAAAAAAACTGCAATTAATGATGAATGAATAGGCCAATGTGAGTATTAACCGATTTGATGTCAAAGACAATTACAGTATTATCAATAATGATGTGGTAAAGAGGTGGCATTTATTTCCATGACAGTTTACAAATGGCATAATAAAATAAGATGGGATAAAAATATATAGAGGCCTATAAACACACACGTCTCGCTATAGGAAAGCACCATTTTAATAACCCAGACTTTTCTCTGTAGCCATCACACTGCGTTCTCATTCAATAATTACAGCCTTTAAAATGAAGATCCATTATACATATTATTACTTAAATAATTTTCCCCAACTGAGGCACGATGCAAAGAACTATACCTACAAAACTAAATCCAATGAGTCATTATTTCTTCCTTTAAAACCATCATTGGAAAAATCTTGCCCCAAGATACGATTAAAATGGTGCCAGACACCAAGGAAGGTCACACAGGGAAACCTCTCTTTCTTTCTGTCTCTCCTACCCAGTCGACCGCAATTCCTCAAAAGAGGCTTTTTTCAATTTGCCATCTAAGTTTAGCCACCATTCTTCTCTGAAAGCTTCACTCTATGCTTATTTTTTCATTCCAGATAATTCACTCAGGTGCCACGTCAGTTCTTATTTGCCCAATGGGCTTGGATGAATGTAAACAAACCTTGATTTTTTTTTTTCAGCGCATGAAAATTTCCATGAGCACTCTGGTGAAAAATGAGTCTACCCTCGTGTACGTGTGATGTAGATTCTGTGGATTGCAGACCTCAATTACTGTAGTTTATAACAACATGTCAAAATAGTCAACACTTTCTCCGTCACCAAAAGACATACAAGTATTTTCTTTTATTAATACTGCTTGTTTGAGTCATGTAATGACGGGAACATTTTATAAACGAGATAACAAATGTATACACGGTATGTATACCGGGGCGAGTTTTGATTTAAGATTGTTAGTCTGTTTCCTAATGCGCGATCTTCTTATCTGAAATAACTCCTTATAATAAATGACTGTATAGGAGACTGGGATCTGTTATGGAGATAAGAAACACAGTCCGAGAAGACCTCTGGAAGCAGCATTGTTATGCACAGTTGCTACAACTGGCATGTTTTCATTTTAACTAAAATGTGAAGCTGAAAGAATTCCAGCTTGAATCTTACCCTTCCCCAAATGTCAAGTGCTTTGAGTTGAGATAGAAGAGGAGATAAAGACGGGCCATGTAGGTGAGCTGCCTGAAATGGAATTTGTTTAGGGTTGGCAGCGGGACACGGATCACTTATCTACAAAACCAACATGACCCTTTCTTCACTGCTACAGACTTGCCTCTAGTTCCACCACAACAAAGTTACTCCTTGTTTGTCTTTTCAAAATACTGGAATAAAAACTGTTTTTTTAATATTGGGTTTTGCAGCAGCAGACACACACACACACACACACACACACACACACACACACACACACACACACACACACACACACTTTCTCTTCTCTTTGACAGCAGACAAAATAAACAATTTAACAGACGCTGCATGTTGGATCGGTCTGTGTTTTTGTTGTGATTTTGAGGTTTGGAAACGGATAAAAGTAAGACTGATTTGGTCAAGAAAAGAATACTGTACTTTAACACTACTCAATACTGTTTCCATAAGACTGCTGGATAAACTACTTTTTCCTTTGACATGTCAATTTTTCATATTCATTAACATACCAGCTCTGTAAGCTTTATAAGAATAGTTTAGCATCTTGGGAAATACTAACTGCAATACAAAAATGTGGACAACTTGGGAGCAGCACAATACAAACGGTTTACTGTACATCATCACCTTTTAAGTTGATATGGAAAACTTGTTAACAAATCTGTTGCTTATTTCCACATCCAGCAGTTACAGAGCAACATTATCATTCTTGTGTTTCTGGCCACTTGATGAATGTTAGTCCAATTTGCACTCTCCTTTAATTCTGTTCTTGTCACCTAAAGCTGTTTTGTAGAGTTGCCTCTAAGCGAAATGCTCAGTGAATTTAAGTTGGTCTTTTATTGTGAAAGGTAAAAATGGAGGGAGGTTGTTGCCGCCTAGGTTCACATTGGTTGAGGCTACGGAGCCTCCATGTTTTGTTTTAAGTATAGGCGCAACTCGGATACACTATGTTTTGGCTGGACGTCAACAGCGCATGCGCAATGCATCCTGGTACATGTAGGAACTGCGGTCTCGGTTCCGGGAGCAGGAGAACTCAGCTTTCTCTGTCAATGTAAAAGGTGCCCAAAGTTTTGTTATGAAAATGCTAAGCTAAGCTAAACATATGCTGTCTGTAGCTTCATATTTACCATACAAACATTACATTTTCCTAAATGTCAAACTATTCCTTTAGCATACCAGTCCTGTAAGCTTGAACACATATTAACATGTTGACAAGTGACGACTGGGGTGTTGCAGTGGTGCTGGGGTGGTACTACTGTAGTATTCCCTGCCTGTGGCACTTCGAGTACATTTCCACTGTGATTGATTGTAAAACTGTGAATCATCACCTCAGACAGCTCAGTGCGATATAAAAGACACCCACCCAATTATGAGAGCCAGTGGGCGCTGATTCTAAAAGTTGAAGCTTCACATTTGTTCTTGTTTATATCCGTGTCATAGATCACCGTCTTGCCTTTCCAGAGATATGAAACATACGCAAGTTGGCCCACACATGTGACTGATAATTACACATCTTAGCCATACCCTACATAATAATAAAAAGGACAGCATATCATTTCCAGGAAATCAGCCATACTCTGAGCTTGTTATCCTCTTTAACACACGCCATTGTAATTAAACCATTAAAACCTTGCCCTCAAGGATTTTCTGTGCTCAAAGAAGACAGGCTATGACCAAGCTAATTATTACCTACATCTCCGAGCTGAAAAATAACAGCAAATCACTGTATAAATAATCTAATCAGCAGTTTAAGGAATGCTCAACTCTTTCCGTTAAACAGATTGCGTTTTTGTTTTAGGCATGTGCACGGTCAAAGCGTAACATACACTATATATAGTGACAGCTGGGATGGCTCACACAGCTTGCCAAAGAAAATCTGATTCATTGTATGCAGGTGAGTGTCTGTCTGGACTGAGAACATCAAAGACTGCACACATGCAGACATGAAAACCATATTGCTTGATGACACAGAAATATCTGTCAGGAGCATTCAATCTCTCACTCGCTTCTATTGTCTGTGGCGTAAAGTAAACTACGGATTCCCTGGCAGAGCTCTGTATCAGCACGTATAACTGGTGAACAAAGTGGAGAGGGAGCAGATCCAGGTATCAATCTGAGAGCTGATGAAGAACACCAGGGCTCTGGCTTTGATCACCGCTGATGTACGAGTGTCTCAAAGTGGCCTCGTCTGTCAGCAGGTGTGAGCGCACGCCTTTCCAGCACGGACCGAGAGAATGTGTCAGGTATTCTGTCTAAAGGTGAGAAACTTTAAGTCTTCTAGACAGTGTTTATCTTCGCTGTAAATCATGACACATTACCGAAAGCTTCAGATCTTAAGAATGGGACGCATTGTGTCCAGGGTTGGGAAGATGTATTCACATCACAACAATGTGAAGATACTCCATCACAAGGAAAAGCCCAACATTCAATGTTTTACAGTTAAAGTACAGAAGTGTTATCAGCAGTGTGTATGTACGAACAGAAAGCATTAATAATACTAAACCAAACCCATCCTGCAAAGCTTGCCTGAAATGTATCCAAACCCCAACAGGTCACACCCTGTGCTCATTTCTTCTCTCTCGCACGCTTTTCTTTTTACCTTCTCCTCTTTACTTTTTATATATATATATATATATATATATATATATAATTTTTCCTTTTCGCATGCTGTCCCCTATTATCTGTGTCTTTTTTATGATTTGTAAACCAATAACTTCTGCTGTTGCCTTAGTATTTGCTAATTGTCTACAAGTATATGGACGAAATGGTGAATTTGTATTATCAGCTAGATGTACTTAAAGAATATAAGTGAAATAACTTGCCCTGGCTTATATATTATAGGACATTATTAGATTGTTCACACTGATGCATTATTGTGTAAGCAGCAAAAGGTTCAACAATTCGGCAAATCCACTTAATCGCATTCTGGCAGAGAAATATACGAGAAAGGCTTGATACCTATATTCGGTTAGCTTAGCTTAGCACAAAGAGTGGAAACAGAGGGAAACAGCTAGCCTGGCTCTGTCCAACAGTTTCAAACCCTCTCTCACTCCAGGAAGTTACTGCACCCAGCCAAGAAATAGTCCATCACATAACCCCTCGTAAAATTATGTGTTAATTAGCGAGCTCCAGAGGTGTTGGCTGATTTTGTTACTGTTGGGTGAAGCCAGGCTAGCTGTTTCCCCCCGTTTCCAGTCTTTATGCTAAGCTAACCGTGAGCTGTAGCCTTATATTGAACAGATACATATTAGAGAGGTATATCTATTATCATAGAACTGCCACAAAGTGAATAGGTGTAGTTCCCAACATGTCAAACTATTCCTTTAACTTCATTGTATACTGTTAGGTAGTGCAGTGGCTCCCAACCTGGGGGTCAGGCCCCTCCAAGGGTCACAAGATAAATCTGCGGGGTCATGAGATGATTAATGAGGGAGGTAAAAAGAAAGAAAAATAAGAATTTGTATACCTTTTTTGGACATCTTTATAATCTTTGCTTTGTTGTGAAATATTGTATAATTATAATTATACCTCTTTGGGCTTTAAACAGCTATTAAAATGAAACCATCTGAGAAGATTAGAGAGGGAATGTCTCTTTGGTGAAACTGCTAACAACTCATAGACAACTTAAACGTGACAAGAAGCTCCAGCTAGACATTTTTTAAATAAAGGCATTGTAATGCATTGTATTTTATAAGCGTATTATATGTATATTAATAAGTAATTAACTAACTAATACTTTAAAAGTAACTGTACCTGTAAAATAAACGTAGTTGAGTAATAAGAACTATGTTTGCCTCTCACATGTAGAGCACTTGAAGTATAAAGTAGTATAAAATGTAAATAATACCTCAAAATTGTACTTAAATACAATATTTATTTGAGTAAACATACTGAGTTTCTCTCCACCGCTTTAGTGTGCACCCATGGCACACAGTAAAAGTGAACAGAGTTTTATAAGCCTACAGCACAGCGAGTTTAGAGTTTCTTTGGATCAATTAGTGACTCAGTTGTAATCATTGCTGATCATTCACGCAGGATTTATGAGATTTTATTACCCTGAAAAGAATAATTTACTTTAGCATGGATGATTCTTTTTATATGAACTGCTTTAAGTGCATTTGTCATGTAGTTTGGAGAAAATTAGGTTGAATTTATTTGAAGCAATAAAAAAACGGAAAATATTTCCCTGGGGCAGCATGCCACCAAAAACACAAACACAACTGTTAAAACATGTCTCTGGAGCCGCAACCAGATACTGCAACTCTACTCCATCGCAGGCAGCTCCTGAATTCTTCCATGTGTCCATTTGAACTTATCTTATTTTCTTTTGTGTTATCTGTTTTCTGCTTGTTCGCACACAGCACACGACATGAAACTTTTTTTGCTGCTGATAAAAATAAAAAAAAGTTGCACAGGCAGGTTTAAAGGTTGGACAGGATGATGGAGAGCCTTCTTTAATCTCTTGTTTTTACATCTCCGTACTGCTCCCTGTGCAGTCATCCATGCATGGTTGGACGGGCCTAACGCTAAAGGCAGGGATCCCCAGGCTGAGTTGGAACGAAGGGGATCCTGGTAACCTGCGTGTATCCCAGTCGTCATGCATCCACCCCCGTGTTCCCCACCGCTGCACTTCACAGAAACAGATTGCCTTGAGGATTTATTGCCGACGAGCTAAATACAGTTAGGCATGCAATGTTGACTCTATACTCCTCACTGTGTTATTACACAATTGGCAAGCACCGTATGCAAAACATAATTACTCTATCACACTATGAGGATGCTGTTATTAGTTCAACAAATGCTGGAGAAACACTATTTGGAAGTGTAAAGGAAATATAGTTATTATATAATAATACAGTTGAACATGCTTCTTATAATATTCCCTGATTTCAACATCACTGTTGTCCCAACAAAAATGTGTTTATACATTTATAATGTTTTGAGAGAAAGTGAATAAATGTGTGTTTATGCTGGAAGATCACCCGAGACAATCTTGGCTTCCTCTTGATATATAAAAAAAAAAGCAATATAAGACTTTGAACGCTGTGTGACATCTGTTTTGTGTACGAATTATAGCCTTGAAATTGGTGTGAGTGCTCATTTTCCCTGTGGTAGGTAAAATGAGGTGATGAAAAGCACCAGTGATCCAGATCCATCTCAGGTTTGCCCCGTGGCTTGCCTGGGCAGTACATTTCAGGTAAGAAGTCATTAGATCCGCCTCCTTTTATACCATTCATTTGTGGCTGTGCGTTATGTTACATAGGCACTCACTGTAAATGGAGTTTTTTTTCCCTTTTCTTACTTTTCTTATGCAACCAATTTGCACTCTGTCGTGTTGGGTTACAACTTACAAGTTGTTGGAGAAATACGATAGGTGGTGATGCGAACAGGAGTCAACTATTGTAGGATATATGTGCATTTCAGAGATAGATGTAAAAAAGGAATGGTTCAGGCATTATTCACTCTCTTGTCAAGAGTTGGAGGAAAAAAGATTGGTACAACTTTGTTTGTATCGTAAATATTAAGCTAGCAGCAGTCAATTAGCTTAGCTTAGCATAACATCTGGAAACGGGTGCAAACAGCTAGCATGTTTTTACCTCTAAAGCTAACCAAGTAACACGTTCTATTTTGTTTGTTTAATCCATACACAAAGAGAAATGTAAAAACAACACGTTTACAGTCCAAGACATTTTATATACCTTTGGACAGAGCAAGGCTAGCTGTTTTCCTCTGTGTCCAGTCTTTATGCTAAGCTAAGCTAACCAGATGCTGGCTGTAGCCTTATATTACGATATAAATTGTAGCCATTGTTCTCTGCCAGAAAGTGAGCAAGCATATTTCCCGAAATGGCCAACTAATCCTTTAATAGCAATTTAAATATAATTGTTTTTTGGCTTCTATGTTTTGTTTGTTTTACTGTTGCATGGTAGCAGTAAATATTTAACACTCGTATGCAGAATCATTGTGATTTTCTTTATGCAACTGCACATTATGCATTTGTAAGGTAATCTAAGCACATCTACATTGTTAATAAAAAAATAAACACTATAGTTGTTTTAACTTGAAGCCATAGTTATGTATGTAATGTATCGTTAAGTGTAGCAATAATTGAGAAATAATAGTTTACGAAACATGACCAGCACATGATAAGAATCAGGCAAGATTAGAGGGATTTCTATAAATCTGGCATCAATCTGAAGCTATTTATAAATGAAACTAAATCCAAATAAAACAGTTGCTCTACGTTTGTGTAGTGAAAACATAACTGTGCGGTTTATTTTACTTGCAAATTTCTGATGTAATGACAAAAGAGTTTATTATTGGATTCTCTTTCGCGCTCTCTCAGATGACTTCATTAGGTAATTTGAATGTCAAATGGAAAGCAGAGTTCACTATCATGCAACACAGACTATAGGTAGTTCACACCATCGGTAGTGTACGAGGAGGTGTGTGTGCTCTCACAGTGGCGCCGTTTCCTGTGGGACTCGGTCTTGTCTCTTATGTGTAGGTTGATCCAAAAAGGTCCCACACACTGCTGCATTAATCATCACTGGGGATGAGAGAGAGGAAACAAAAACCCTCGCCTCGGGCTTAACCCAGCCATTACTCAACACACCAGGCGTGATGTTTGACTTGACTCCCTCAATTACAGCCATCACAGATCCCTCACAGATCCCTCACTGCTCTCAACAATGACAGATTCCTCTCATCTTCTGAGAGGAGAGCAATAAGGCTTACACACATGCACCTTTGACATATTGCTCTGAAATTGTACAACGCGGTGGTGCACAGAGATCACAGTTGTTTGAAATGTACTTCACTTATCATCTCATTAAAAAAATTCCACTCACGGCACAACTCCACACCTCACTATTGTGATCACTTTCAAATGGAAAATCTCCCGAGGAATGCAGTGTACGGCCTGCACGCTGCCAGCGGCCCACACACGGGATTGGTCAGATAGAAAGCGAATGCCATCATAAGAAACTGTTTCCACTGGGCACAAGGGAAAAACATGTAAATGCGCAGTGTAAATGTTTGGCTTGTTTGAGAACACAAATTCCTTGCCAAGACGGCTCCAATGGACGTGTTGTTTTCTCTGGGACCTAACAGATGTGTAATAGGATAAACTTACAAACTAACCAAGGAAAGCAAGTTTACCGCTTTTCGCCGTGTGTGGCATGCTTTCTTTTTTTTTTTTTTTTCCTCTCTTCTTTTTTTTTTTTTTTTAGGGGTGGCACCACCAACAAATGCAGTCTTAAATACAACCACTTCCCCAGATGTCAAGCTTAAAGCTCAGGTTCTCATCAGAGGTGACAATGTTTGGCAAAGACACTATCTGGCATAACCCTGCGTCTTAAGTGTGATTATGTCATTACTCTCTGATTGTGGGAGATGAGATGAAAAGAATGTTAGAGAGGGAGGCACAGGGGGCTAATCCTCACCGAGGTGTTCTCTTTCAGGACCCTTTCTATGGGGCTTTGTGAGGGGCTTACACGGCATGCTGCCCCAGTTTTCGGGGCCGCGCCGCACCGCCCCTATCGGATGTCCCAGACACAGCGGAGTCAGACTAGGCCTGTGAATGACAGAATCAATGGGCTGGGAACAACATCGCCATAGGTCTTTAAATATCTGCCCACCTAACTTTCCCAGGAGTTACATCATGGCAGTGCGCCTATAAGGAACCTCAGGGGAAATAGTGTTTCTGGAGACACCCCGGCTCGCTGTGGGATGAGACGGAGGAGTGAAATCCCAGCGGGGTGCAATCTTCAGCAGGCTTTAGGGTTGACACAAGGTCATCCTTCATAGCCTCTGCTTTTACAGGGCAAAGCAAGTCAAATAAACACCACCAGGCCACAACCACCTACAATGTGTTCTTAAAAAGATACAAAGGAGACCTCACTGCGTGGTTTCAATGAGGGGGGGAAAGGCGGCGAAGGTTACGGTTAGAGACTGGCGGCTGGTAGGAGCTGAAGGCTGGTATATAGGGCAGCGAGAGTTATATGAGAATGCCAACATAATGGGTGGGCTGAAAGCAAAACAAATAAGCCTGTTGGAAAACCCTCGCAATTATGCAACACCAGCAATAAACCAATAAATAACAGAGTCAAGGGCCAACTGTTGCTCCTGAAAATTTAATTCTACCACTGTAATGCAGTTTTGCTGGAGGAGTGCATTTCTAATGAAAACAACCTTTGTCTTCACTCACAGATGGCTATCTTTAAACGTTTTATTTCTCAGTTTGAGTTATTTTGAGTATAAACTTAACATCCTGCCGCAGCGACGTCATTTATAAATTATCTTATCTCACCTTATTGTATCTTATATTAGCTTATCTATTTCTGCCCGATACATGAAGCTTTACTACGTCCTGATTTGTTCACTTAGGCCGGAAAATTGGTAGCAGACACATGCAGCGCGCACTAATTGATGCATTGATCAGCCTTTAGATGTCCACATTCCTGGCATACCTCTGGAAGTCATCCATTTAGCGTTTCACACATTTTGGTCCGTCTCACTGTCTGAAGCTTGACCTAGTAGGGCACACCTGTCTGTCCACGCTTTTACCTTTGCCACCATTTATTTGCCCTGCTTATTGCCTGTGCTGACAAGAAGTCTGCACATATCTTGCATATCTGCAGGTTGACTTCAAACTTTTTAACTTGTCTTTCTGTGTGCAATATCATCAGAATGAAACAGCTCATGAATGTAACAAAATGTATAATAACAAAAAGGTAATTTTGACATTTAATTTCTGTCATTTAGAGAGTTTTACCTTGATGCTTCCACCGACCTCTTCACTGTTGGAAATGGTAGCATTGATGGTCTCTGTGTGTTGTGGGGTGGCCTCCTTTGGCCTTTTTCTCTCCTTCTTGGCATCCACCCCATGCAGAAGGACACACTGAGTCCAAAACACTGCGGCCATCACGGCCAGAGGCCCAGCCCCACACCACATCTTCACACTCTTTATCAATCAGCACCAGAATCCCTGCAGAAACAGCCTGGATCTTCTGTGGAGGACTCAGCCGTGTGATTAGACAGAAGCTGAGGATGCCCACAAGGCTCACAAACACAAAGTCCCAACGGGGGGAAGGAGAGTGGAGTAATGCAGCTTCAGGGACTCCCTGTCCAAGAGACTGTCAGACTGACTGCTGCCGCCGTTGCTCCCCTCTTGATGAGCTCTCAAACAGCACGACGTTGCAGGGGCACTGTTAACTCTAGCCTGAAAGCTAGGAGGCTTACTCAACTATGAAATGTGTCAAGCAGAATGGTCCAAGGGAATGACAGATCGGCGCAGATCTGACAGCAAATAAACCCATTAGTGAGATTTTTCACGCTTTCTGCTCTGTTGGGGAGTGAGGTGTAGAGGGAGGGAGGGGGGTACAGGGGGCAAAAGAAGAGGCAGAGAGGAGGGGCGTCCGAAGCTGAGGGTGGGCTGTGGGGGTTAGAGATGGATGGCAATATTCTCTTTTTCCCCCCAGCTCTCTCCTGCTGTTTCTCAGACTGAGCAGTGGATCCAGACTGCAGCAAAGTTGTGCGGTTGCTGGAAAAGCTGCAAGATCCACAGAAGTTGGGCTTTCATCAGAAGATGCAGATCAGTGGTTCAATCAAATCTGTCAAATCAGTCTGTCCGCACCACCATGCACCCCGCGGGGGATGCAGAGTGAACAAAAGCCCAAGAGGAGACGGATAAGGTCAAGTTTTGATCTTTGCCCAGCCTTCTTCTTTTATCCTCACCGCTATCACGAAGCGTTACAGGCAGCAGGTAGCTCTTCTGCTTCTGTCTGACACAGCTCAGGTGCTGCCGGCTAACTCTCCCAACAAGTCATCAAGTCCAAGGCCACGTGCAAGTTTCACGTCAGAGAGCAGCGATGTGTTGTGTGATAGGTCCCTTCTTCCCCTGTCCCTCTGGTCTCAGTGGCTCCTTTGCTCTGACTGAGCTTACAGGAGGGATCACAGTGGAGTTTTATCATCACCCTCTCTCCCTCCCGCTTCTCCCCCCCCTCCCACTCCCTCTCCCTCTCCCTCTCCCCGTCTCTCTCACACTGTTTCTCTCCGTTTCTCTCCCTTGCCTCTATTGGCAACCTTACGAGCTTATTCAGCTCTGTTTTATCTCATAGATGAAATGTTCACGCTGAAGAGGTTCTTTGGCAGGCAGGTTGTGTGTGTGTGTGTGTGTGTTATGTGTTTAAGAGTTGTGTATCTGTCTGAGAGTGTCTGTCATTTTGGCTCAATATTAGCCTACTCTACCAAAGCCCTGTGTTTACATCCAAGCAAGAAATAGAAATGCACTTGTTTGTGACCTCAAGGCATTATATTGTGTAATCTGCTGCTTGAAAACCTGCCAAAGAATCTTGATTGGCCATTTACTACAGTGCGCACAGGTTTGTTTTATTCTGTTGATGTTCAGCAAAAATGTCTCACTTTCTAAATGGTCTATTAGGAAAAGATTTGAAGTAAGTACTTAAATTTCAAGTACTGTAAATTGCAGGTTTCAGTAAATAATGCATGACTGATGTGGACAAATTATTGGTCTGGGTATTCCTACAATTAGCTCATTTGTCCAAAAGGAATTCAGCCCCCTCATACTCTTATTAGAATAAATAACATGTTAGCTACCAGACTTTTTTTTTCCACTTCTCAACTTGCTTTTTCCTCTACTTGATATTATAGCATTTTAACACAGTGCCACCCAGAGGCAGCAGCCTGCAGTGCACAAAATACCCAGTACCTTTCCAGTATGGCTCCATACTGCTGCCATCCTAGTTCCTGTAACCGCTGACACGTCTGTCTGAAAACGGAGCTGCAGCAGCAACAGCCAATCAGGGTCAAGTTCACCACAGGGAGGCGACACAAAACGGAAATTTGGTAAATTTGCCTTTAAAATAAAATGGCGAAATTACAATCGCATCAAAAAATATATATAAATGTCTCCTACCAATATGACTAATGCATGTGTAGTTCAATATGTATCCTTTTTTTTTTTTAATCCATGACCTATTTGAATCATTAGCTATCTAATCATTTATCCATGACTTTATGATCCAACTATTTCTATTTATTTATAGCAGTTATCCTTTAGTTTTAGTTATTTCGCCATTAGTTTTAGCTATTCTAAATAATTTACCTTTTACTTATACATTAACCGTTATTATTTTTTCTCTGAATATGTTAAACATTTAGGCCTATCCATTTCTTTTGAGCAGTTTCACCTTTTTATCCATTATGTTTAACCTTAGCTTTTAACCATTTATCCAGTACTTCTAGCTAACTATTTAAACCGTGTATTAATTACATCTAGCTATTTCAACCATTAAAAAAAGGTATCCATTATGTTTAACCTTAGCTTTTAACCATTTATCCAGTACTTCTAGCCATCTATTTGACGCTGTGTATCCATTACATTCCTATATTTTAACCATTTATCCATTACTTTTAGCTAACTATTTAAACAGTGTATTAATTACATCTAGCTATTTCAACCATTTAAAAAAAGGTATCCATTATTTTTAGCTTTTGATAAGGATAAATGGTTCACATATAGCCTAAATATATATACTGAACCATTTAATCCATTACATTTAACTATGAATTTGAACTATGTGTCAGTTAATATTACTGAATTTTACTTCTAGCAATGTTAATGTTAGCTTCTTTGCATTTGACTCCACTTTGTACCACTTGGATACATAACTGTTCAATTACATTAGCACGGGTCTTATTTTGAAAGTCCTGCCCGGAAGTCATAAATGTGAATTTGGTTAGCTTAACAAAAAGAAATATAGCAACGTTAGCAGCTAACCAGGAACCAGTTCAACTGACAGTTTGAGTGAATTACCGCTTTATCAGGGAGGACTTTTGTTGTTTACACTCAGCCGTCCCACATTTTGGCGTGGGGGTATTGTGGGGGGAGCCACGTGTACAGGAACTGGAGTCTGACAGCTCGCCTGACGGGAATCCACTGCAGGTCTGTATGACTCGGAAGTGCAGCTAACATTAGCCAGCTGGTACTTAGCCATCTCTCAACATTCAAAGTCGTTTGAACTTTACCCACAGTGTCGTTTTCAGTCATCGTACTTGACAGGTTGGTCACAATATCTCTATTTATACTATTTACTTATTCCAGCTAACCTTTTTAATGTTGTGTTGTTTGCTTGTGTTAGCCACTTTAGCTAAAAGTCAACTGCGGTATAAAATAATTCGTATGACGTGACGAGGCTACATTTACGAGCTAATCGTTATTTACGTTAAGAAACCGACAGTTGACTCATGATCACGTGATTCCGTGCTGGTAAATTATATTAAAACGATTAATATGAACATTAACGTGAAATAATGATGTTAAGATTTGACAGCTATATTATCATTATGTTGCGTTCAGGGTACACATAAGATCTACGTACATCATCAGATGGACGCGTTCAAGTCTGTCGGTTAACTATTAAACTGATTTATTTATGGTGTTAATTGTGTTTTAAAGCTGCCTTTTAATAACTATTGTGGATTTAGTGTGACTGTTTTCTCACGTACTGGACAAATTCGAGGTACTTTATTCAAGTAGTTCACTTTTATGCAACTTTATACTTCTACTGCACGACATCTCAGAGGCAAATATGATATATAAGCGAAATAACCTAATTAAAAACCCTCTTGGATCAGCTAAAAGATGCATCATCAAAGCTGAAAACCAGGCTTTTTAGAGATAAGTGGTTGCATCACACAAACATATGATGATCTTATAGAACATGATGCATTGCTGTAGATTAAGCTACCCAACACTATATAAAAAGGATTTAAAATTAGCACAACAAAGTAGTAAAATGCAACACATGCATTAATGCAGCGGTAATAAATACAAAAACACAGGGACTGTACAAGGAGTACGTTTACTTTTTGATACTTTAAGTACATTTTGCTGATAATACTTGCATACTTTTACTTGTAGTAGACTATTTTCAGAGTGTGAATGCTACTTTTACTTCAGTAAAGGATCTTTAATACTTCTTCCTCCACTGCTGCTTTGTGTGTTCCTGGGCGGTGAAGGCTTTTGTTGACTCTAGCTAACCTTACAAAACAAAACCCTTCTTCCTGAGTCCTCCACATAAATTTGCCTGTAATGAGGTTGAGGTGAACAGGATTCTTCAGTGGATGCGCTTCGTAAAAAAGTGTGACACGAATGCAGCATTAAAGTTAAGACGTTATGAATCGACATTATATTTTATTAAATCTAACACTTTCGATCAATAGCGCTTCATTAAATGTAGATTGTATTGTGTTGCGGAACATGATGCAGTATAATTAATGCACGCATTATCCAAAAGTCCTAGATATAAAAATATTTTTGCTGACACGAGCGTTAAATGTACCTTATTGGTGTAGTTTAAGCCCAGTGTCGACTGCGACCACATGTGTTTTAACTTAATGATTGATACACAGACACAACTTCACAGGAGTGAAACGCTTCGATATCATATGCCCATCTCTAGTTGACAATATTTACAGAGTGAACTCTCATAACTAAAACACTTTTACCCTTCTACAGGCAACCATGGCTGTTTGGAAAACACTGTGGTGCAGGAACCTCCTGGCAATGTCTCTGCTTTTCTGCGTCCTGCTCCACACCATGGATGTGCACGCACGCCCAGCCAACATGTCGGCGGCAAAAGAAAAGTCTCCTGCTAGCAAGGACGACAACGAGATTCTTCCCCCAGACCACCTGAATGGGGTGAAGATGGAGATGGACGGCCACCTCAATAAGGACTTCCACCAGGAGGTGTTCCTGGGTAAAGAGATCGAGGAGTTTGAGGAAGACTCTGAGCCGAGGAGGAACAGGAAGAAGCTGATCGACATCTTCACCAAGTAAGACATCTTTGTTTTTCATCCATCGTCTACCGCTTATCCAGGGTCGGGTCGCGGGGGCAGCAGCTCCAGTAAGGAACCCCAAACTTCCCTTCTCCGGGCCACATCCTCCAGCTCCGACTGGGGGAGGCCAGTGAGGAGATATCATCTCTCCACCGAGTCCTGGGTCTCCCCCGGGGTCTCCTCCCAGCTGGACGTGCCTGGAACACCTCCCTAGGGAGGCGCCCAGGTGGCATCCTTACTAGATGAACCACCTCAACTGGCTCCTTTCAACGTAAAGGAGCAGCGGCTCTATCTCTAAGGGAGACGCCACCCGCCTGAGAAAACCCATTTTGGCCGTTTATACCCGCGATCTCGTTCTTTTGGTCATGACCCAGCGTTCTTGACCGTAGGTGAGGGGAGGATCGACCGGTAGATCGAGAGCTTTGCCTTCTGGCTCTCTTTTTTTGTCACAACGCTGCCGTTTTTGTTACTCAGCATTCCTATAAAAGGATGTTTGAGCGAGGCTGCTGATCAGGTTCTTCAGCACGCAGTCGGAGTCTAGAGACCAGCAAAGATACATGAAAGTCTTCTGTGTGCTGTGGTAACGATGCATAGAGAAGTGTCACAACAACATGGTGTCATTTCAAAACGCAGATTGAGAAAGAGAATTGTGTAAATGGAAAATAAATATGTTTCACTTTAGAACTAACATGAGGAAATACATTAGAGCAATGAAGGTATTTCAGTTGGAGGCTTTGCAAATATTTCTCTGCATAGTTTATATTTACATTGTTACATCAAAGGATCACAGCCACGCCATATATTTAAACTAATCCTTCACTCAGCACATTTCCCTTCCCCCATGTTACCTTAAATGGTAAAGAACTGTTAAAGGTATTAGTGCTGGACCCAAGCCAAACATATTAGATGGGTGATCGTATATTCTTAGCAGTATAAGGACTTTATGTTCAATAACTCAAGCTACACTATATATTTTCTTTTATTCTATCCTCCCAGAGTTGATTTCAACAAGGACAGGAGTGTTAGCGCCAAAGAGATGCAGCGCTGGATCATGGAGAAGACGGATGAGCACTTTCAGGAGGCCATGGTGGAGAACAAGAACAGTTTCCGTGCTGTTGACCCGGATGGTGACGGTGAGAGAGAGAGAGAGAGAGAGAGAGCGAGAGCGTGCACAATATCACTGTCGTCAGGCTTACGGCCTTCCTAAACTAATGAGTATTTTCTGTTTGGTCAAAACTCTTACATTCATGCTTTGTCCACAGGTCACGTGACGTGGGATGAATACAGAGTCAAATTTCTGGCCAGCAAAGGTTTCAATGAGAAAGAAATTGCCGAGAAAATAAAGAATAATGAAGACCTTGAAACTGGACGAGGAAAGTACGTACAGGACGATGTGACGTGTCCCACAATATATGTGCTGCACATTTTCCAGGCAACGATGCGATTGAGTTGAATTTTCGTATCGTTGCAGCTCAGGAGGTTTTGGAAAGCCTGAAGGACCGCTGGTTTCAGGCTGATAACCCCCCCTCTGACCAGCTGCTGAATGAGCAGGAGTTCCTGTCCTTCCTTCATCCGGAGCACAGCAGAGGCATGCTCAAATACATGGTCAAGGAGATTGTGCGCGACTTAGGTATATATATTTTTACATACCCAATAACTGAATCAATCATTGTCTTGTGTAGGCAGAGGAAACACACTTTACACTGACATGTCACCTTTCTTAGGTTGATATGGGGAAGTTGTGAGCGGCTTATTTACACATCCAGCAGATGCACATCACCTCGGGCTTTACAGAATAGTACTACGCTTCATTCAAACACGGTACTTCTGCACAGTTGCAGATAAAGATTAGGCTTCACAGAGGTTAGGAGTATTATATTATTTGTAGAATTGGACTCCAGTGGCGGCTGCTTTGGACCGTTTCCGACTTGTGTGGGCCGAACTTTTCAAATAACTCCAGGATGTTCAAAAGTCAAAACACTGTTGTCGTTGTCGTTCAGCCTGTTAGCTCAGTTATGAATTCCACTGATTCCTCAGGGAACTATGTGGCTCTTAAGCTGCTAAATTCTCCACTATGTTCACAGGTTAGCCTCAAACCATGTCTGTCTGCAGTATGTTGCTGTGCAGCGACTTTTTAAAGCCTTTTCACAACAACAACAACAGAAAACAGCTGCTGGAAATGATGCGGGGAGAGCGAACCAAAAACAGGCCGTAAAACCAAAACACAGTTATTTGGTCCATCGTTCATAGCAGCTTTAATGTACTCCCTTTAAGATATTCACTGTATGTGTTTTTACACGTCTTCGGTGTTTACATGCAGAGATTTCTTAACCTCACGAGGGGACCTGGTTCAGTGCATGTAGTTTCAGTAACCCAGTTAAAGTCTCGTACTATAACAAGCGGATGAAGCCTTTTCAGCTGCTATTAAAAGGGGAACTCGGTTTATGTTGACATCTTCCTGTTCCTTCACGCTTTCTGCACAAACGAGCTCTGCACAGCGTCATTATTAATACCTGTTGACATTTTGCCCCCGACAGCACCGTCGAGGTGGCAGGAGCATTAAAGTTATGTGGTATTTGGCTTTAGAACTACAACTAATGATTGGTTTCGTTCATTATCAATTGTTTAATACATTTTAACTATTAAAAACAATTCACAAGTTCCCAGCACTCAAGGGGACGCCTTTTTAAATTCCTTGTTTTTGTCCAAACCCTACTTTCACAATTGTCAAAACTGTTGCCGATCTCTATATATTTATATATTTATATTTTATATATATATATATATATATATATATATATATATATATATATATATATATATATATATATATATATATATATATATAAATAAATATGTAATATTTTTCATATATTAAATATATATATTTAATTTATATATATTAAATAATTAAAAAGTTGATCGACTAATTGTTGTCTTAGACAAAAGCCATCATTGGAACATTTCCATCGGCTAATATCTCATCTCTGCATGTAATAAATATCATAGTGGATCTGTATATATAGTATAAGCGGTAGACGATGGATGGATGGATGAATCTGTATATTTGATGTGGATCTGTATATTTGATCTTTGCTTGTAGACCAGGATGGTGATAAGAAACTGACCCTGTCGGAGTTCATCTCTCTGCCCGTGGGCACCGTGGAGAACCAGCAGGCTCAGGACATCGATGATGACTGGGTCCGAGAGAGGAAGAAGGAGTTTGAGGACGTCATTGATTCAGACCGTGACGGCATCGTAACCATGGAGGAGCTGGAGGCGAGTCATTTATCCCTTTAATAGATTTAGATTAGATTTCTTTTTAAAGTTTCCCAGTTAGTATCTTATCAGTTGCTCAACAAGGACTCATTTACTTACTTTGTTTCTCCCGTCCAGGAGTACATGGACCCGATGAACGAGCACAACGCTTTGAACGAGGCCAAGCAGATGATCGCCGTCGCAGATGAAAACCAGAATCATAATCTGGAGCTGGACGAGATTCTCAAGTACAGCGAATACTTCACGGGCAGCAAGCTCATGGATTACGCCAGAAATGTCCACGAGGAGTTCTGAAAGACACACTTCCCCGTCTCAGTCGGCTCAGTGAAGCAGGGCGACATCGTATATCTGCTTTAAAAAAAAAAAAAGGACAAGCCAGACAAGGGGGGGGGGGTTGATGTTCTCGTGTGCAATTTGTGTGTTTAAAAAGCCTCCACGGCCTCTTTCACTGCTGACTCCAATTAATACATCCTTCCTTCAGCCCTGGACTGCCAGCCGTCAAAGTTAAAATAGTCTGCCTTCTGTGTGCCATCGGACTTTTTAAATGTTGGGCTGTCAAATTTATTTGTGCGATATTGTGAAACGTGTGTGTATATGAGGAATTTTAACCCTGACTTAGATATTTCTGTTCCTGGTGCAGTAGTGAGAGCGACTGCGCGGCGACGCGACGTCACCATTAATCTGCAGGAGGTCGTTTTTGTTTTAAGATGGCCAGTCTGTATACAGTGTAAATATTCATTGTCGCGTACCAATGCCTCTTGTCGGAGAGAAAAGCTGAAAAAATAAATATAATGCTGCTAAAAAAAACAAACAAAGGAACTTTATAGAGATGCTATAAAAACTGTTTATTGTTACACTTAAATCCCCCAAATTCAAAAGGTGATTTTGTCCACAGTGGTGTACAATCCCACTGGTGTCCATTAAAGATCCGTCCTACTTATCAAACAGGGTGAAAGAATAGAAGTATAAACTGCCTCAGTAATGTACAGTGGTCACAGCTCAGCACATACTTTCATTAACTATGTTTTCAGAGTAATATATGAGAACGTTTGCTTTTTTACACCCAGCAGACATCTTGACTTGTTGAAGGAAAAAGCACAGGTTTCTCGTTCTCGTGTGTGTGTGTGTGTGTGTGTGTGTGGTCAAAATGTCTCCTGTGTGTAAAGGCTTATTTTGTTCTTGACTAAAAACAATCTAATTGATGCTCTTGTTAAGATGTGGATGAAGAGGAACTTATTTATTTGACCAGTATGATTGGGGATCTGCTGCATCTTTGAACATCTCACAGGTTTCTTTTCTTACGCTGGTCTCGTGTGTTGGTGCACAAAGAATGCACCGCTCACTCTTCATCGTGTTTACCTGTAAACTAAATGTCGACTGCTTTTGGTTAATGCGTAAAACTTCCACTCGTTTTTAAATGCATGGACAAACGATGACCTTTACATTCCTCCCTTCTGTTGAGCGTCTGGATCCTGCGCCAGGCTGCTCCGTCCCGTTTGGATTGTAAAATAAGATTTATGATGACAGAATGTGACAGCTTTATAAAATCTATTACAAATATGCTGGTAAACAATAAATATTTCTTATCAATTAAATATCACCTGGTGTTTCTTTACTGTTTGTTGTTTTTAGGGATTCAAAAAAACTTATTTCCTTTTAGATTGTTTACAAAATGTCAGAAAATAGTTAGTAAAACTACATAAGCATTGGTATCAAAATCTACTTTTAAAGTACCAAAAGTAAAAGTACTGATGCAGAATGACCCGTTTTAGAATAATGTATTATTATTATTGTATTATAATATTAATACATTAATGTGTTTGTCACTTAAAATAAGCTACTTTGTACTTTGTCAGGTGGCTAAATCCATAAAAACATTATTTATTAGTCAATTTATATTTTGTATAATAATAACTGATGTCCAATAAATGTAGACGAGTAAATGCAGTATTTGCTTCCAAAATCCAAAAAGTAGAAAATTGTACTTAAGTAAAATATAAGTAAAGTTATTTTCCATCTTTGTAGGACAAAAAAAGTACAGATACAGCGAGACAGAAACATAATATATATATATATATAATATATATATATATATATATAAATATATATATATATATATATATATTAATTAAATCCTTCTGCTACATACTTAATGTGTCACACGTCTGTGTGTACTCCACTACGTCTATTATATGATCACTTGACTTGATACAACATATTAATCCATTAATATTCAACTATTTTGATAATCAATTCATCGGTTTGAGTATTTTTTTAAAGAAAATAAATCTTAAAATGTGAATATTTCCTATAACTATGACAGTAAACTGAACACAATCGAGTCGTGGACCAAACAAAACATCTGAGGACGTCATGATGGGATTTTCTCCCCATTTTCTGACTTTTATAGTCCAAACAATTAATCAAGAAAATGTTCGACAATGAAAATAACCGTCAGCTGCAGTCGAATACTTTCTCCACCACTGATGAAAACACGACTCGTTAATTCAGTTTCATCAACAATTCATCTTTGCTGTCCAAGGAGGCAACGAGCAGGGGGAGAGACGGATGGGATTAGGGGATTAGGGGAAAGGTAGAATATGAGGTGAAGACTGGAGAGATGCGGGAGAGGAGACTTATCTTGACTTGTTTTGGTGGTGCAGCGACATCCAAGCGGCTCACAGAGATAATCAAACAAGCGGCATTCAAAGCTGCTCTGGGCATCAGCACACTCCCTTTGTTAGCTCTTCCATCGCAGGTGTGTCTCATTTATCTCCTCACTTTCCTGTCAAGGTTTACAAAATCTGCCTCCCCCGTTCTGGTACACACTCTAGGATTCTGGATTTAAATTATATGAGATTGTGTCATTTGCAAAGAAACTTCAGTTTTAATCATCAATGAGTCCCAAATTCAGTTTTGAGAAGATTTTATTGCGTATATACGAGTTAAGGTTCGTCGTGTGTTCTATGTAATGCAGCACGTAACAACACAGCAGGATTGTAAGAATAGCCACCATTTCACCAAACTAATGATTTGTTTAGAAGCGGTTACACATTAAACATCAATTCATATTTTTATAATTCATATATATATATATATATATATATATATATATATATATATTTCTTTTTTTTTTTAATCAGATTTGATTATTCACAATCCAAACGCATGACTGTGAATTTTACACTTGTAATCTAAATGGCTTTGACATGATAGTGTGATACCCAATCAGATTTGTATGTGCACACTTTTACTTCACAGACATCACAAGACAAGAGCTTTTACATATTCCCAATATCCTTCATGTGTTTGTCGTACAAATTAAACATAACATTAATAATCCGTCTCCGAGCGACGCTTTTTACGAGCCGCTCCTGAATGCTACTCCATGTCAGACACATGCAACCTTATGAATAACTTTAAAACTGTAAAGAAATCAAGACAATCCCCTCTAAATACCGCACCCTACTGTACACTGGCATGTACTGCAGTATTCAACGTACTAAACACAGAAATATAATCAAGTCAACGGCCAGCACTAAAACATAATTAACATGGAAAACATTATTAGACAGTACATAGATTACTTTCTCCTTTTTTTCTCAAGAAAACAGATAAAACACACACACACACACACACACACACACACACACACACACACACACACACACACACACACACATTCATAAATGAAACATACAACATCTAACTTGTCACAATGTGCCGACATACTAAAGAAACAAATATATCAAGATATTGACGTAAATGAGTAAATGAGTAAATGAGTAAATGAGTGAATGAGTGAATGAGTAAATGAGTAAATGAGTAATGAGTGAATGAGTGAATGAGTGAATGAGTAAATGAGTAAATGAGTAAATGAGTGTAAATGCTTCTTTTAAACAATTGTTCTGACGATAATGATGATAATAACAATAATTATAGTAATAAAGAGCAGCACAACAGTTAGCCAAGTTCCAGTCTCTCCTCAACACTCATTTCTAAAAAATATTAAATAAAATTGGGGGGGGGGGGGGGGGGCTTAACATGTTAAAAATCATAGTAGAACTTGCAGCTTTATGTTTAGTCTCTTAAAATGAAGGGACTTTGTATAAAAAGGGCAACAATTCCTACTTCTTTCATCTTCTGTGGGTGTAATTAAAGCTGAGTCAGCACTTTAACCTCATACTTGTTGTCATTTTCTAAATCTAATGTACTGGCGTGCAGAGCCAACGCAACAATGAACGTGTCACTGTTTAGATACTTGCAGCCCACGCACAAAGAAAATCCAAAATTGGAATATTTAAAAAAGGAAAACGGATTAAAAACACGATTAAAATATAAATACATTCTGTGATTATTTTATCCAACGTAATATGTAAAAAAAACAAAACACAAGGACTGGACAGTAAAGGAAAGTAAAAAGTGTAATCACGTGATGAGCTTGTGCTCGTCTCTAGTCTCGGTCTCCATTTGGTCTTCACCCGGCGCTCCAGTCTTTACAGGTAGGGATACGGGTTGAGTTTCCGCTGGTAAGTAGCACTGGCGTGGTGAAAAGGCTGCACCCCCAGCGGCTGCTGCAGCAGCTGTGGGAGCTGCTGCTGCTGCAGTTGGTTGTGGTGGCTGCCATACTGTCCCGGAGCAGACCCTCCCAGGGTGAGGCTGCCGTTCTTCTGGAGCAGCGCCAGGGAAGAGTATGCTCCGCCCGCCCTGGCGTGGCGGGACGAGCCGCATTGCATCTGGTCCACAGCTTGGGACACGGAGGCCAAGGCGGCGGAGGCCGGGTAGGCGTACAGGTTTGGGGTCGAGCTGAAGAGGGTGTTCTCGTGAAGCCGGTAGGATGAGTGGGACGAGACGGGAGGGGGGTATGTGGGCTGCCGCCTCAGGGAACTGCTGCTTCCTGTTTGGTCGTTGGATGATGACATCACAGACTGCTGTACCTGAAACAACAGAGAGAGAGGTTTTAAAAAACCAACACAGCACAACGATGTTCTGTCACTTTGTCAGTCAAGTAAGTCAAGTCAAGTACCTGACTCAGGTTCAGAGGCTGAGATCTGCTGGAAGCGGCCCGTTGATGGCGATCAGTGCTGGAATCTCCTGCACGACTGGACTGCTGAGTCGACCCTTTCTTGGATTTTCCAGAGCCGCTTGTAGCTTGATCTACGAGTGCAAAAACAAACATAACCCTGTGAGCACTGAGAAGAGAAGAGGTTACAGCTGCCTGAAGTAGAACGGATCAGAGCTGATTATTATCCACTGAGGTCACTTAATACAACCACATCTAGCTATTTAAATATAAAACTAGAGAATAATAATATTAATAGAGTGTGGATCTGACCTGGAGCTGCGGGAGCTGCTGGAGCTTTGTGGGTTGTGCTCTCCCCCGGCTGGCTCTTCACAGACGGCGTGATGATGGCCAGAGACTTGGTGGGCTGTGAGGTGGTCTTTGGGCTCAGGGGGCTGCTGGTGGACGAGTCGGAGTCATGGGAGTCGTGCACCGTCACGCAACTGATCACGTTTGTCCTCTGGCTTGTTCCAGAGCTGCAGGAGAGAAAAAGACCCGAGTAAAATAACCATTTTAGCGAAAGTTAAAAAAAACTCTCAAAATTCCACAGACAGGAAATGAGCTCACCACGCAGCGGGGAACTTCCTGTCATCGTCATCTTCCGAGTCGCTGTGGATGGTGATGATGCTGACGGCAGGGCTAGGTGTGTCCGAGATGACGATGGGCTGAGACTGGTCACCAGCCAAAGCAGAGGTGTTGTGGACCACAGTGGTGGCTGAAGACACAGGCCTGGAGGGGAAGAAGACGCTGCATCACTGCCTGACTGCTGATACAACATCTATTGGAATGTTTCAGGAAGCGGAGGTAGCCCCCCCCCGCCCAGAAGCATGCAGATAATGTGAATGTACGACTGACAGGATACCTGGCTCTGCTCTCTGCTTGTCGAGCCTTTGACCTCTTGCCCTGGGATCTTGAGTGAGCGGCCCCTGAGTTGTGGCTTTGGGCGGCGGCGTGACGGCCAACACCGGAGTCCTGCTGGCTGACGCCATCGTATTGGCTCCCATGACGACCCCTTTGAAAATAAAGGACGCATTTAACTTATTTTAAAATGCATCACGTCTGTGTGACTTACTGACCTCAAAGATCAAAGCTCTCCATCATATGTCAATATTAGAATGACTTTAAACTGTGCTTTTGAACGCAGCACAAAGACACATTGAGTCCTGTTAGACTAAACTCACCTCCAGCCAGAAGCTTGTTGACTGTCGGATATCGGGGCTCCCATGGGTGAGTCCGGCACCACGGCCTGCCCGGGGTTGTGGATGGCCATGCCTGGCATCTGCTGCCATGTGGACGGGATGAGGATCTGCTGCGTGCCTGCTGGCCAGCCCTGCTGTATGCAAGCATACATACAAATATAACACTTCTTTAAAACCTTGAACTTCATTATTGACACTTTAAGAAGAGAACAAAGTGCAGTTTGTCGACTAAGCAGAGTAGAAAGTCAAAGTTGTTTTTCATAGAGAATCACACTGAAATAAAAGGCATGATGAGCACATGCAATTTGTAGACAAACACAAACGTTCACATGTCTGTCCCACACGAAGACATCCAGCAGACCCTCACACACTGACCACCCTGACAGCTTAACAAAACTCAAGATGAAGCTTCATGGTCTACCATCTGCATCTTGTTCCCACACTTAAGCCTGTGCAGAGAGAGCTGCCTTTGTTTCTGATCAGAGGAAGGGAAATGTGCTAAAAGACTTAAAGAGGCAGAAAATACCAAGACAAGCTCGGGGAAAAGACGGAGAAAAAAAACACAACATTTCACTCGGGTTCTGATTCCAAGCATGCAAGCTGTACAGTCCTGCACTGTGGAAAACAGAGAAGGTCCAAAAACAAGAGAGCCACCCTGAAAGTGAAAGGAATGTTTTAACCATAACCCTAACCCATAAACCTGTTTTCAATAGATGTGACAGTGTGGCAGTCAGTATGTTGCATGGAAGCTTTTAAAGGAATAGTTCCAATTTTGGGAATGACATTTTCTGGCGCAGAGTTAGATGAGAGAATCAATACCACATCTGACAAAAAAAAAGTCAGTGTAGATTCACGACAAAAGGTAAACAAAGAGTTTTATGCATCTGGCTCAAAGCAAAAGCACAAACAGACTGGTGGGCTGCACATGCGTCCCACGTTCTGCTGCACAACGCTGACATACATGTGCTAGGAGGAGAACGGAAGAAGAAAGAACACATTTCAACCAGTTGTGATGATGCATGTTTTACCAGCATGGAGGCATTCTGATCCAGTAAGCCGCCGAGGCTCGCACCCCTGCAGCCAACTGGCAGCCGGACCGAGCCTAAAGACGGCATTCCCGCCACTGAGGCGTACAGGCTGCCGACCAGCAGGGGGTCGAGGGAGGCCTGGGAGGAGGTGTGAGGCGTTTAGACACATTTGGAACAGACCGGATTCTACTGAATCCTAAAGAGAGTCTTTGCTTTGCAGTTTGCAGTTACACACAAAAACAAGAATACTGATACTTTTTGTGAAGAGAGTGGAGAGGAGACGAACAAACAAACACACATGACCGAACACATGCACAAAAACCAAAGCACATCTGGCTCCCAGGCTTTACCAATTTATCAATTTCACTGGTTTAAACTTAATTACGGTAAGTACAGAAGTATTATCAGTAAAATGTACTTAAAGCATCAAAAGTATTTGTTCTGCAGGACGATGGCTCCTGTGAGTGATATATTTTTGAATGCGTCTATTACATTGTAACTGACGCATCAATTCATAAGCAGCATTTTGCTGGTTGAGGTGGAAGCGTCACAACTTGGTTAGCAAGGAAAGGAAGGTTTGGTGCCCCCGGTTCTATTTTATAACCTTTAATAAGCCTACTCTGTAAAGTAACTAGCAGCTACATGCTGTCAGATAAGTGTAGTGGAGTAAAAAGTACCATATTTCCTCCTGAAATATAGTGGACTAGAAGTATTAGGTAACATAAATATCTTGTATCTCAAAATTGTACTTGGCTAAATGTGTAGTTACATTCTACCACTGCTGGTGCTGATCCTTTCAATGGATTCAACACTGGAATTAGATTCATTAAAACTCCATAGAAGCCCAACCCCGGCGGTCATCCAGTGGGTCCCACCTGTGCCAGCATGCCGGGCTGGATGTGAAGAGACTGGGACGACTGGTTCTGAGGAACTAAGGGGACAGAGTTGTCCATCCTCACTGGATAACCAGAAGGCTTGTTGGATGTTTGAAGACCTGGAAGGAAAAGATGGTGATATTATGTAAAATACAACAAAAAAAGATATTCTATATTTGTCTCTACCTGCTCAAATGATTCTTATTTCTACATTTCACAAGGTGAGTATGAAATGAGATGTCACTACATTGACACAACATGACACTAACTATCCTGCTTTCTCACCCTGGATGGTTGGGGGGCAAACTATGAGTGTTTGCTGGAAGGGCTCAGTCTGAGCGCAGAGCTGGGTAGGTCTGGTCTGCAGAGGCTGCAGAGGTACGCCCTGCTGGGTGAGGCCGGGGATGTTTATGGTGGCCTGCTGGTAGAGGCCGGGCTGGTAGTTCAGCAGCGGGACGTTACTGCTGAGGGACAGGGACTGGCCTCCTGTAGAGGCCATCTGTAAGACACAACATGCAGAAAACATTGTAAGCTATGCTTGAAAAGACGAGTCGAAACGCATGAACAGCGATAAATCTCCCCTGTTGAACAGAAATGCCCCCTAAATGAACCCTAACCCTAACCCTAACCCTAAATGCCATATACAGTAAGGTCAATCAGTAAGTTCTCTGAAAAATCAGCACTTCACTGCAAATACGAATTTGCAGTTTCAGCATAACAGAAAATATTTGCGGCTTATTTCAACTGCAACTTGAAAACCCAAAGAGAGGAAGCTCTCACCTGATTGTGCTGGTTTAGTTGGCTACTGAAGGTGACAGTGAGGTTGGTGGCTGCACTTGGGGTATTGTTGCTGGCAAACATATTTTTTCCATTCTCAAAGGCGCTGCATCTGTGTTTGCATATATCCATATTTTGGAAGCAGGACTTCACACTGTAAAAAGACATTAAAAAAAATAAAAATAATCGTCAAACAAAAATGGCATCCTATAAAAAACTAACGCCGCTACAGAACCGCAGCCGCCACAATCATCGCCGTCACAGTCCTACACTTACTGTGAGCTGTGCGGGAAGTGCAGCAGGTGTGTCATGGTGACAAAGGGGTGGCTCAGAGTCTTCATGGGCGTGATCCGTTTGTCTGCGTCTAGCGTCAGCATCTTCTTCAGCAGGTCTATGAACTCCCGCCTGTCAGCCTTCTCTGCCAAGATGTCCGTCCCCTCCAAGTTTGTCATGTTCACCTGCAGAGCGACAGGAAGTCTTGTTTGTCAAACTGCATCCTGGCACACCCAACGACATCGCACCAACATTCTGGTAACAGTAAAAAAGAGCTAACTGACACACCAATTCATTATTTGCCTATACATACAGTGTCCCACCTTGTACCCGTTGAGGGCAGAGGGTTAAAACAACCAGTCAACTGCAGGAGCTTATCGGAAATGAAACGGCTCCGTCCTCACCTGCATCATATCATCCAGACAGTTGAAGATGTATTTCCTTGCCTCCTTTGACTTGATGCCCATCTCTGCCTCATGCTCCGAGGATGTCTGCAGAGAAAATAACCACAGCAACACCTCAGCATATGTATTGCACATATTCTTGATGATTTTTATTTTTTTATTTGAATCAGAATTGTTATGTTAGTATAGATATCAATTTGTGGCGTGATTTTGTGGAATGGACCAGATGTACCAGATGTTGGATAAGTATGATGAGGATAAACATAATGGTTTATCTGGTTGATTTAATATGAATGGGTTAGTATAGAACAGGGTTAGGGCTAGACGAGCATGTTGCTTCTTCCTACTCCATTTCAGACATGAAATGTTTATGTTGCTTATTGAAAGTCTGATGTTACAACTTACTTTGAGTCTCCAGAGCGGGTAACTCGAGTCGGGGCCTCGGTTGAAAAAGCGGCTGGTCTTGGTTCCTGCACTCAGCAGGTACTCTGCAGGAAGGCCCTGGGTCTGGGAAATGTAACGAATCTGAGAGACAATTGAAAAAGAAGAAAGCCAGTTGCCTGCGTAAGTCAAATGTAAACCATGTGACCCATATTTGTGCTCAATAGCAGTTTATACAGTTATCATCACCTGAGGGCTGGATGAGGTATTGTTGGTTTAAACAAAACCATGCAAAACGTATGCAAAAATGTGATTATCCTTATTGTTAAACTGCCACATGTCCTTTAACATGTTTTTAAGACTGTTAAATTATTAATAAGTGACAAAAGTAACACTTTCCACCTCGCCTGACACAGTAATCACCTTTTTTTTTCAACAGCAGCTCTAAATGATATATTATGTCATTTGTTTGTTTTAAAAGGAAGCCCCAGGAATTTCATAACATTTGGAGACTGAGGTCTTTTGGAGTGCAAGGGGCTCCTTAAGACCTTCTTTGACTCTGTGGTGACAGCAGCTATTTTTTATGGAGTGGTCCGCTGGGGCAGCAGCATCTCGGCTGCTGACAGGAAGAGACTGAACAGACTGGAGGCCAGTTCTGTCCTGGGGAGCCCACTGGACACTGTGTGGAGGTGGTGGGAGACAGGAGAGTGACAGCCAAGCTGTCATCTCTATTGGACAACATGTCCCCCCCCCCCTCCAGGACACTTTGTCCGCACTGTGCAGCTCCTTCAGTGACAGGCTGCTTCACCCGCGGTGTCTCACGGAGAGATACGTAGGTCCTTTCTTCCTGTACAATCACCACGGCCCCTGGGAGACCACCACACCAACAAAAGTTTATTCCGAAAGTGTGCAATTACCAATGCCTTGTGCAATATTCACTCCTACACTTTAGTTTTTCTCCACTGACTGTACTTATATTACTCATGTTGCTGTTACTGTATTGTTATTCTATTTGATTGTTACTTGTCACTTTACTCTCTTTGCTGTAACAACGTAAATTTCCCCATTGTGGGACAAATAAAGGATTTCTGATTCTGATTCTGATTTGGCAAAAGTAATCTCGATACATATAGTAAATATTATTATTTGTGTAACTACATGTGTGTGTGTGTGTGTGTGTACCTGTGTAAAGTTTACTTGTTTTACCTATATGGATTCTCTTTGTCAGATTATATATGTCAATATTAAGGAAATAGTCCCGCAGTATATTAGAGCAGCGGTCCCCAACCTTTAAGCACCACCAGCCCGGTACTTGTACTGGTCCGAAGCCCGGTGGTTGGAGACCCCTGAATTATAATGTTTGTCAATTAGAATGTTTGTAAATTAGAATGTTCATCAATTCGAATGTTCGTCAATTAGAATGTTCGAGAATTAGAATATTTGTCAATTAGAATGTTTGTAAATTAAAATGTTCGTCAATTAGAATATTCGTCAATTAAAATGTTCATCAATTAAAATGTTTGTCAATTAGAATGTTCGTCAATTAGAATGTTCGTCAATTAGAATGTTCGTCAATTACAATATTTGAGAATATGAATATTCATCAATTAGAATGTTCGTCAATTAGAATGGTCGTCAATTAGAATGTTCGTCAATTAGAATGTTCATCAATTAGAATGTTCGTCAATTAGAATGTTCGTCAATTAGAATGTTCGTCAATTAGAATGTTCATCAAATAGAATATTCATCAATTAGAATGTTCGTCAATTAGAATGTTTGTCAATTATAATGTTTGTCAATTAGAATGTTCGAGAATTAGAATGTTCGTCAATTAGAATGTTTGTCATTATAATGTTTGTCAATTAGAATGTTCGTCAATTAGAATGTTCGTCAATTAGAATATTCGAAAATTAGAATATTCGAGAGTTAGAATGTTCGTCAATTAAAATGTTCGTCAATTAGAATGTTCAAGAATTAGAATGTTCGTCAATTAGAATGTTCAAGAATTAGAATGTTCGTCAATTAGAATGTTCAAGAATTAGAATGTTCGAGAATTAGAATGTTCGTCAATTAAAATGTTCGTCAATTAAAATGTTCGAGAATTAGAATATTCGAGAATTAGAATGTTCGTCAATTAGAATGTTCGTCAATTAGAATATTTGTCAATTAGAATGTTCGTCAATTAGAATGTTCGACAATTAGAATGTTCGTCAATTACAATGTTTGTCAATTAGAATATTCGAGAATTAGAATGTTCGTCAATTAAAATGTTCGTCAATTAGAATGTTCGTCAATTAAAATGTTCGTCAATTAGAATGTTTGTCAATTAGAATGTTCATCAATTAGAATGTCCGTCAATTAGACTGTGAATTAGTATGTGAGAGTGCTGCAGCTGACCTGATCGTACTCTGAGGCCCCCGGATAAAGGGGCCACCCCAAGAACAGCTCAGCAATGACACACCCCAACGACCACATGTCAATCGCTTCACAGAAAGGAAGGCCCAGAATGATCTCCGGAGCTCTGGAACAAATCACGATTGACAAATGACAGGATTACAGCAGGTCATTTACATATTATTCAAATCTCTTACTGTGCAGCCCAGGTAGACGTACTCACCTGTAGTATCGCGACTGCAGGTAGGTGGAGCAAACAGCTTTGGACACGTGGCTGGCGGAGCCGAAATCAATGACTTTCACCCTGTACGGCTGCCTCAAAGGGTCGACTAACATAATGTTTTCAGGCTTCAGGTCAGCGTGGATCAGCCCCAGGCTCTTTAGCTTCATCAGTGCTGTGGCGACCTGCTGCAGAATCGGCCGTATGCACTTGAGCAGCAGCGGGCTGAACTTGCTGTGCTTCAGGAAGTCGTAAAGGTTTTGCTCCAGCATCTCAAACACAAGGCACGTGTGGTTCTTGTGCTGGAAACACTCGTACGAGCGGACAAAGTTGAACTCATCGGCGTTCTCTGTGCTCAGCCTGCTAAGGATGCTCACCTACAGGGAGGAGGGAGAGGAAGATGTTATTGTATAATAATGAAGACAAACACTCGCTAACTATGTTTTGTATTTTAACCTTTTGAACCCTTTATAATCTGGTTACACTCTTTTTCTTTCAAGCTTTTAGCCGAGTCACTACATGTCTTAGCTAGGAATATTATTTTCAGAAGAAGTAGGGCTGTTTTTCCATTGGAGTTGTGCTAAACATGATCTAGGGCAGTTCATGTAAAGCTGTTTGTTAAGGTTTTGCCTGTATGTCCACAGGTTTTCAAAACAAGCTCGTTATCCTGTTTATGCATGAAAAGATGAGTGTTAGGTAACCCTAACCCTAAATTCAATGAACATAGTGTTATATTGTCTCTGCACACAATTGTAATCCCCTCAAGATCAACTCTGCCGAATTGTAAGCAAAACAAATATTTCCCATCACCACCATCCAACCCATATGACGTGAACATAATGCTGCCAAACTTGATCATTATCAGTCTTTTTTTTTTCTAAGCAGATTAATGGATGTTTATCTGCTAAAAAAAACATACTCACTTCAATTTGACCTTGCCGAGCATAAGAGGGGTGGTTCTTCAAAATCTTAATCGCCACTATCTCATTTGTGCCCCGCTTCCAGCATTTTGCCACCTGGCCAAAGGTGCCGCGTCCCAGGAACTCCAGCACCTCGTAGCTGTTGGACATTGAGCACAGAATCTCATGCTGGACCAGCTGGTAGTCGCCCTCGCTGTGGGAGTTGCTGCTCTTCGTGGTAGAAGTGGAATGTGCTATGGACTGAACCGTGGTGGTTCCCCCTCCACCACCTGTACGGTTTGTGACCACAGGGGGCCGAGAGCTCCTCCAGGATCTGCACGCTGTCGCTGCTGTCCACCTCCTCACTCTTCCGCTTCAAGCTGTACTGCTTGTGGTAGATGTCGCACGGCTGGGAGGAGGACTCTGCATCCTTGACGCGACGGCTGGTGGAGGAGGATGAGGAAGAGGAGGAGGGAGGTGCGCGAACGCTACCTGTGCTGTCGGCCGCCCGCACCACTGTCTGCTCCCGGGAGCCGGCTGTCGGCGGGTGCACCTGGTTGGAGTTGTACACTGGGTTGAAGTTGGAGCCAGAAGTGGAGGGTGCAGCACCCTGGGTGGGGCTCTGCTGGTAGTAACCATTATCCCCCTGCTGGTTGGACGCATCCCAGGCGGGGTTCTCAACTTTGAGCCTCTTTGAACGAGAGTAGGCACTGGAGGATACGGAGGGAGAGGAGAACACCTGGAGCTGCGACGCCATGTCTATGGATTAAAGATTAGCAGCAACCATCAAAAAGACGTTTAAATCCCAGAGAAAAGACATGGGGGGGGACTTAAGAGTGTATAATTTACTGATAATGATGCAGATAAGATATGAAATGGATCTAGACCTGCAACTATTAGTCAATTAATCAAGTAGTCGAAAAACAGAAAACATTTATCCGTAACTATATTAATAATTAATCAACATTTAGGTCATTTCTAAATATTCCAGTTTCTTCTTTTTTCCACTTTTCCTTGTTTTACATTAAGTTAAGATTGTTGTGTTACTGTAACTGTGACAAAACAATTGATTAGATGATGCTGTAGGAAATTGTGAAGGTTATTTTTCAATTAATAATCGGCACATTAATTGTTACCATTTGTTTTCTCCATATAGTGTTTCTGGAATTGTGTTTATTTCGGCTTGGTCTCTTTTTTATTTGTTCAAGTTTTCATTTATGCTGCTACCAACATTTGGCAGAAGACATTTCATCTTAACCATTTATCCATTACTTTCAACTATCCATTTTGACGTCTGCTTTTTGATGAACTAGTTATCACAAACTCTTAATCGCAATAAATAGTGAACAGGATCGGCTGGATGCTTTTGCATTAAGCAGCATCACATCAATTTGTAATCCTATTTTATGTGTTGACTTCCCTCCTCAGCATGAGTACATACTGTATATATACAAAAGCTTGATTTGGTACAGTAGGGTGAGAGGGCTGCTCTGTTAAAGCTCTGCCATTAACTCAACAAGACAACAGCAACAACATGAAACTGGAAGCTTAGCATCACAATGTGTGCAGATTTCAATAGGAACCTGTTTCAGTTTCAGTTGCACATTAATACCTATAACGAGCTGGAATTAACAGGTGTGATGCGAAGCAAAGCTATTCTTAAATTGTCACTTTAGACATAGAAGGTTAGTCTAATTGGATCAGGGAATATCAGATGAAGAAATGATGGACTGACTAAGAAGCAGCTGTCAGTGGCTACTCCCCCAGGAAATTTAGAGCGTAAAACACTTCATTCCCTGCATCAATTTCAGGCACCAGGTGAAAATATTATGGAATATATTGCATTAAGGCTCTCGGACATTCTGTATTGCCTTCAAATATTTATTCACCTGTAGATCAACTTGTCATTATTATTTATTATCCCTGCCGAGTCAACACACAAATTAAGAAATGATTTACTCTTCCGTTTTCCTATGTGACTTTTTTTTGAGGAAGTAACCTCTTTAAATATTTATACAGCACATATTCACGTTTATGACACATTAATTAATTTTTAATTAATTTATAAACCCGTGGACACTAATAGCTCATGCATTTCAGAAAGATTTCTGCTCATGTTCAAAACTTTCTGCACATTCAAAACATATAATCCAACATATCTGTGTTCTGAGATTTAGATAACAAAGTCATAATTTAATTATAATAAAGTCGTAATATTTCAATAATTGATTAACTCATTGTCTCAGCTCTACCTGTACATGACTATTATCTCTTGAGCCGAAAAACACAACACAACACACCTGTGACCCACCATGCATACCTGCTACAGTAAACCCCACCTTGATCACACATTATCGGGGTCAGGGTCTTGGTTTTTCGCCCCTGCCTCTTCAAGTGTCAGTGAACGCCACTGCGATAATAAGGTGTCTGATAAACTGTACCTATTCACGAGTATACCTGTATTTGATGACTGAACACACGGACGCCGATCTGACATTTAAGGCCTCATCATCATCACCTCCTCGGATGATCCAAAACACCGGGCTCTGTGTGGTGCTGCAGCGGATCAGCTGGAGCTGCTGGCCGCCTGCTGCTGCTGGAGCTCTCCGACTGTAGCAGGATGGATGAAGGCTAAGCTAACAGCTAACGTTAGCTAGCTACGAGCATCCGAGTCATATCTGATTCGCATCCGCAGTCACATCGTGTGTCAAGCGAGCAAAATGTGCATAATGTCAATGTCAGATACCATCATTATGAGCACTGACGGACCAGACAGAGCTCCATCATCATCACGGACGGTCCGTACTTTCTACCGAGACAACGTAACGGCGAGACGTAACGGACGTCAACGGCCGCAGTAATAGAGCCAAAGATCGTCTACGGTTTATGACCCTTACATTTATAAACATAAAACAAGTTATAAAACGGTCAAACTGTTCTGAACTCTTTAAATGAGAGAAACGTATTTTTATTTTTATTTTATTTTTAATAATTGTATTTTATAAAACAAAAAAAGTAGCCCAATTCTTATTTTTATTAAATTCATATTCTTATTTCTCTGTGTTGAGTAAGATATAAGATATATATCAATGTTATATCAATAATAATAATAATAATAATAATAATAATAATAATAATAATAAAGATTGTCTGTGATTTCACTCATTATTTATACACTGGTCCACCTATTTTAAGACATTTCTATTTTATTTATTTGGGGTTAGGTTTAATATAATAAATATAATAAATCTGGAAAATTATAATCCAACTAAAACATTTGATCAACTAGTGTTCTACTACTTCTCATGCAGGATGCCAGGTTTACTAGCTGATCTCATATTTCAACACAAGGGGGCTCTGTTGTTTTAGCTACATGGAGATACAGATATGTGGCCAAACTTAACAGATAACTCTGAATGCATTATGTGTAAACGCAGACAATGTTTATTTTTCTTTCATCTTTCATGTGCATTCCTGTTCATTCAGATATATTAGCATTTTTGCTTCTACAGCATGTATACAGTAACATAAGCACTGTATTTCATAGTGGTACTGCAAAGTACAATTAAACAAAATGTTACAAAGACTACACCAGCATAGTCAATGTAAAAAAAACAACATTTCATAACAAAACAAACACCACATAATACTGCGACTTCAAGGTTGTTGATGATAACTGATGATATGAAACTCTTTATCCATACAACAAAGCTAAATTCAAGTTTAAGTATGAAATATAATGGGAGTAAATGCATGCATTACACACACTTAAAACATTCCTTCGATGAATGTTGATCAGAATAATGAAACTGATGCAGCAAACAAATGACTTATACCACAAAACAAACACAGCAAATAAACAAAACAAGTGCTTGGCATTTCATCCAAAAGGTTTCATCTAACGCTGTACAAAAGCAATGCTTTATTTATTCATAAAAGCATTTAAGAGGAAAAGACCAGCAAATCCTCATTTCAAAAATAAAATGTTGATCTAAGAACAGCACAAGACTCCTGCAGATATAACGCAGCTATTGTAATTGATGATAATGAACTACAGCTTTAAAACAATGCCATGGTTTCTTCACTTTAATGCACTTAAAATGTGAATTTCCCCCGTGGAATAAAACAGACTGGGTAACTGATTTGATAACATATGATCCTTTTATATCAGGTTTACTTGTGATGCTGATCTGATACAACCCCACTTGTGATTATACTGTATATGGAAAGTGGCTGTTGCACTTTTCAAGTACATGTTTTTTGTTCCTCCGCTCACTGCCGGACTACCTGAAGGAGTGTCGGAAGTGCACACTCCTTCGTTTCAGCTTCTCCGGGTTGTGGGATGCCATGTGGGAAAATTCTCGGAAGATGTCGAGGTACGTGGCGTCTCCTGATGAAGAAAACAACGGGGAAATAATGTTGAAAATGATGCCAATTGAGCACTTTTGGACAGTCGAAACATCTTTCATATGAATACAAGCAACGAGGGGAAACAGAAAGCAGAGGAGCGCTGTGTAAGAAAAAGCCCAATGAATGGAACAGGCTGAGGCTCCATGAAGCTCTTTCAACTTTACAAATCCTGAGCTTTTACTTTAGTCGTGGCCATGGTAACCGCTGAATAACAAAAGCAGTTGAACTCTTTTGTGTCCCATGAGAGCTCCCAGGCTTGGCTAATTAAAAAAAAAGAAAAGGGGGGGAATGAACATTCCTGACTTTCCCTGTTTATGTGATGTGTGAGAAAGAGAAGGAGAGATCAAGTCTCATAGTAGATATGGCTTCTTTATCTTAAACCCTGCATTTAATACTAAAAAATACATAAGTGTACATGGTTTTAAGCAGATATAACGGTCCCAGGCAATCTAACTAAAGAAAAACCACAGGGGAAATAGTAATAATAATGTGTTACTGCTGCTAATATATGCATATATTAAAATGGATTTAGTGGAACCTACTTTTTTTCAAGATCAAGAGCAAAGTTTCAACGTCTTAAATGCGGTTTTAATAAAATGTTGTGAAATCCCCCCCAGGGGATCAATAAAGTTTTATCTTCATTGATAAGATTACATCATATTTTACTTGTTTATTGTATTTTGTAATATTAATTAGAATCTGTAAAGAAAATAGTAAATAAAATTCTCAAAGAAATGTAGTGGAGTGATTTCAAAGGCAAATGCTGAACTTTTCTCCACTACATGTTTGAAAATGTTATTAATAAAGTGTTATTTAAACCAATCAATAATATATATACACATATATATATGCACTGCTTATAAATATTAAAAATTAAAAAATCTCTGCATATTCAAACTTGTTATTGATATTCTCTTTTACACAATAAATATGTTATAATGTCTTGCTGTGAACATCAGAGATGTTTATTATTAGTGCACCAGCAGTGCTTGATGTTAGAAGTTTGTTAATGCTGTTAGACGTAGTGAAAGGTTGTCAAAGCAAAGAAGCAAGAAGCAAGAAGCAAAGGGAGAAGTTAGGTTTTAGTCACATCTTCCATTTATTTCATGTTAGAAGACACGGAGGGGTTATTGATCAAAACCAAACATAGGTAGCAGTCAGTGTTAATATGCACAGGTATATTCAGAGACTCACGCTCTCTTACAATATTCAAAGAAATTGTACAGTTAACAGTCAGAGACAGAAAAAAATACAAGAAAGTTAAAAATTGCATGTTAGAAGCAAGCAGTTAAAGTGTTAATAGTTTTTAGTTTATATACACAACAGTCAGCAGACACATCGTACTGTACAACACGTAATCCTTCAATGGCTTGATGCAAATCATCGCTTGGTCAGTGATGACATCATCTGGTAAAATCACTTTTGTAAGCTACCACACAAAGTACTGCACGCAATAAGAAAAGGCTGGATTTTCAAAGTGCTTTGAATCTACCACTGACGAGCGAGAAGGGGAAGTGAGCTGATCTTTCCGTCGCCGCTGCATCCTTTAAAAAAATATATAAATAATTAATTGACCTGTGTGTGTGTGTGTGTCTTGGCAAAGTTAGGGACTGTCTGAAAATGATTGGGGGTTAAGGGTCCGAAAAGAGGGTTATGTATTTGTTTTCTTTTTGCTGATACACGTCTTTAAAAATCCATTACTTTCAATGGAACCAGAGCATTTGGTGGATTCACTATCGAGCTGCGGGAGTAAACGGCACAGTTCAGAGAACATAGAGAGAAGCTCAGTGAGCTAGTGTGACTATCTGCGCCTAGCTTGTTAGCGGTTAGCTCTCCCTTGCCACCAGGAGGAGGGGAGAGGGTCCAAATTAAATATGAATAACTCTGGGCAGGGTCTTACTTTCTTAACCACCGGAATCATTTCCACACAGTCCCTTTGGAAATTGTAAAAGAATCAAAAAACGAAACACTTGCTGGCACTCTGAAAAACCGTCTGTTGTCTTTGGTTTGAACTAAACCCCAACAGTCCATAGCATCTGTTAAAGACAAGCAACATCTTTGGGGAGTATTTTTGCTTTAGTGAGCCACCGAGGGAGTCAAACCAAAAGTACTCGTCATTTTAGAGAATAAACGGGACGATTAAATACAGTTTTGTGCATCAGCCAGTCTGCCGTGTTCATTGTCATCAATCTTTTTGAGCTAACCAGCCAATGGAAGACCGTGGGAGAGGGGTGTTTAGTCTGTTTGCATCCATTGAATGTCATTCCATGCACTATTGTCAGGATTTGGCAGTATATAATATGGACATCAACATTATTCAACAATATTAAATGTCAAATATTCACATACACTGGGCACAGAAGTAAACAAAAGCAACAGGGTTTAGGAATATCTGGGCAACAGCCACCCATGCATTATAAACAAAGAACAAATCTAATATCGGCCTAATCGTGATACATTAAAACACCATGAACAAACATTTGAACATAGAAATACTGTGTATACAGTAATACATGTTAGTTTCGTGTGATTTATCACCGTAGTTAGTCCTGCAGAACGACTCAGAGGTTATATATAACTGTCACTTTCTCACGATGAGAATATAATACTGCCGCTATGCGTGTGTGAGTGCTCAGCAAAATAAGATCTAACAAAATATATCCAGCTTAAAAAAATACCATCTGCATTGTTGTTAAACATAATACAAAAAAATACAGATTATATGTACTGAAATAATCATTGCACTATTGCTCTGGACGCATAAATAAAAACAAAACCATTCAAACTTATTCCCAAAAAAATGTAAAAATGAAAAAGAGCAAAAACTAAAAAATAACTGTTGGTAAGAAAAAGTGCATAATTTCGCTTTTAATTAAACATAAAAGCTTTTGCTTCAGTCTCTCGATCACTACACTAATGATTCTTCTTCTGTCCCCTCACAACAACAAGAGCTCCACCTCCATCGTATCAGACGCGCACGGACAACAGCTCGCAGTTAGCTGACCGTGAACAGGCAAAGTTGAATTGTCTGCACCGTCCTGTACGTGGCATTATTACCATCTGCGCTACAAATACTGTGTGGAGTCACCAAGTGGGACCAGCTGCTGGTTCCAGAAGTAACCTTTCCCATTCTGTCATTTCTTGTCAATTCATTCTTTAAGTTTGAATTATCTCTACTTTGTTTCTGAGAAATCCTAATTTTGTCCATCCTTTATAACAGACGACTCTAAATACTACAATACCCATGAGCCCAAAAGTGCTCAAGAAATAAAAGTGAGCTAAACATCTGAATTAAAGTGTGATTTGATGTTTTCTTGCGTAGTTTACTTTGACCCAAAAAGTGTTTATGTACACAGGTTTGTGGCCTATTTTCTTTTTCATGCAGTCTTTAATCTTCTGTACTGATGATGGAGAGTTTCATGCTGATCCGAGCTGCAGAAGCGCTCACGTAACTATGTGTATGGGGAAAAATGAATGGGACTTTTACAAACCAGAAGGAAGAGGCGCACGAAATAGCTCCTTAAGAATTAGCGCTACGATAACAACTCAAGTCACATAATGAAAAGTTGTTCCCAAAATACACTGCGGGTGGCTGTATTTGGCCGTGTATTGATTGACAGCAGTGCCGCAGGATCATTTTTGTTTTAAAGTGGCTAACCCTTCTCTGGCAGTGATTTCTCAACTCTGCTTCGATTGTGAGCTTTGGCAAAAGTCAGTCGATCAAATGTGACATCATTGAAAAAGGAGGTTAATACTGAGTTCTTGTGGGATCCTGAGCGAGGAGCTGACTGCTGTGGTCTAAAGTCAGCAGACTGTGCTGGGGGGGGAGGAACACTCGAATGATTGTGATGTAGAGAAGAAGTTAATCTGATGGTGAGGAAACAAGCTTTAAGGCCCCCCCCGACATGTCTCTCTCTCAGTCAGTCACACGTCTACTGGCACCCCCTGCACTGGCTCTACACTGTAGTGTAAAACTGACTGGACTTGATTCTAGCACTCTGCTATAGTGAGACAGATAAACTCCTGAATGCATTTCTTATACTGTTGCTCTGTGGGGCTGCTGATTGGGTAATGACCTGGCTGTCCAAAGGGTCCCTCCGACTCCCGCATCTCCTCGTTCATCCTGGCCAGACGCAGCCTGAAGGAAAGAAGGAACGGGTGTTCAAAATTCATCAAAGCTGGAGATAAAAAATTTAAAAAAGCATAGAATTGATGTGTATAAATGAACATACAGTGTGACTATGTCTGCATTGGCTTGCTGTACTGCTATACTCAAAGGGTCCTGGCCATCCTCATCCCCGTCGTTCTGTGTAGCTCCCCGTTTCAGGAATAAACACACCTGCCTGAAGATACGAGAGAAACTTAAATCAATCACAGCAAACACACATCCAATCAGATCCTTCGCAAAGTTCTTGGCTAAACACGTTTTTTTTTTATATATATTTTAATATATATATTTATATACATATTTTTTTATATATATATATATATATATATATATATATATATATATATATATATATATATATATATATATATATATATATATATATATATATATATATATATATATATATATATATATATATATATCTCTCTCTCTAAGGGTATATAAAACAGAATTGACAATAGAAGTAAAAGAAGTGGGAATAGAAAGTCAGAATTACAAGGCAGAGTGTGATTAGTAGCAACAAAGTCAGCAAGGTATAATAACGCACAATTTAAAATCAAAATTAATTCAGATTAAGGCATTATAATTATTAAATCAAGTGTGAAGGGTGGCAGACTATGACTCATAAGACAGGTCTGCACCGCGCCATGAGAACGTTACAGCATTATATACAGAGTATTTCTTGCATGAAGCCCATTCTGGCTAAGGGCCGGGAAATATATCGATATTATATCAATAATGTGATCTGATATCGTATCCTGGTTTTAAAAGCTGCATTACATTAAAGCGATGTCATTTTCTGAACTTACCACAGTGTTCTAGCTGTTGTAGTTTTAGTCATTATATCCACATTACAGATGATTATTTATAAAAAACCTCATTGTGTAAATATTTTTGAGAATGCACCGACAGTCAACCCTCCAATATCGATATCGAGGAATTTGGTAAAACATATTGTGATATTTCATTTTCTTCTTTTCGCCTTGAATAAAGCTCGTTTTACTGAAATGAAAAGGAAACGATGTGAGACGCAGCTCGCAGTAAACAGCTACTTCCTGCCTCGTGACTCACCCCGTGTGTCCCAGATATGTGGCATGATGCAGCGGGCCCCTCCCTCTGGCGTCCCGCTGGTTGACGTCAGCAGCGTTCTGGAGCAGGAACTCGCAGGCGATCAGTGAACCCTATAATAAAGTAACAACACCAGTTTGCTTGACGCTGACAACAAAAGATTGATTTCTATAGGGGGGGGGGGGGGGTAAAAGAAAGATACTGGATCCAAACATTTCCCATAGTGCAGCTTGGCTTGAGAGCACAGCATCTTTCAGCACATGACACTCTGTCCGACTGGTACAAGCTAAGAAACTGCTAACAGGTTGAGAATGGCTCTTAACTGATCTTCATGCCTTTAAGACAGACTGATGCTTCCTATGTGACTCGATTCTGGCGCCGCTCAGTCGTCCGACTCACCCCGATCACGGCCTGTATGAGGGGCGTCTTTCCTTCGTCCTCTTCGTTGACCAAATTGACGTCCCCCCCGTGGGCTAGTGCTTCAGCCATGACGGGCAGGTTGCGGGCTTTCGAGGCTTTGCAGAGCAGCGCTCCGGGATGAAGAACCCTGATGTCCTCCGGGTCGGACGTCTCCGGCTCAGCTTCACCACTCGAGTCCTCCGACACCTCACACTCTGAGGATAAGAGTTCATGTGACATTCATTTCACACTGTAATACCTAATATACCTAATACCTCTGCTACACTTTGTTTTCCTGTTTATAAAATAATTCTTTAACAATGCAAATATACAATTTAACAGCAATGTTTATTAAATCAAACAGATGTATAGGAAAATATATATAAAAGCAAATATAACATGCCATCGGTCAATATAAATAAAAAGAAAGTAACTTAAGTAAAAACATTAAATTGATAGCAGAGCATATTTATATTTATGAATGTAAAACAATGCAACACATATAATGACATCGAGTAGAAAATACAGTTTAACCTACAAAATTAAATAAAAACCCATTTTTTATATATAATGTTTGTGGGAGTCCTTTTTCTCTAGCATATTACTAATATTAATATGCTTATTGAAATACAATATCCTATTGAAATAGGGCATGGGCCTTCAAAAGAGGGTTTAAAGCACACTTTTTCCCATAGGCGAGTCAGCTACATCAGGAGAAGGAACATCTAAAACAGAAGTGGATATAAAAACCCTTCATAGCCATCTGTTACACATTCCTCCACTGGACTCACCCTCCGTGACGCTGTCCACCACTGAGCCAAACACCAGGATGTCCGTGCTGCCATCTGTGCTGCCTCCCAACCCGCTGTCACTGCTTAGGCCTGCCGGACCGGGAGACGCCAGAACAAGGACACATTAGTTACCGCTGTCTCTTTCTGGCTCATCGGTATTGTTTAAAAAAAAACAAGGCACAGAATCAAGCGAGCAAAAATAAACAGAGACTAGCACAGACACACGAGCTTCAAGCATCTAATTGTATATAGTTAAAGGCTTAAGTATCTTGTAAACAGGGAAGACATTGCCATGAATACATTTGGAGCAGACTGTCAAATTAGGGGAGTCGCTTACTTCGAGGCCCGGATCCTGTGTCAAAGTAGGAGAAGAGAGAGTCCAGCTCATCGGGACAGAACAGGGAGTCTCGTCTGAACTTAGCAGCTGCTGTAAGACAAACAGGCAACTCGGTGAGAACACCAAAGACAAGGGGTTTTGTCTAATATAAATGGAGCGCAGTTGTTGGACCGCCGAGCCCAAGTGTGTGCCTCTCACGTCTCAACATTAGCACTGCTGTTGGGAAGGTAGTCTCTCCCTCCTCAACCCTCATTCAATTGTCCCTCACAGTTTGAAAACCTCTGATCCATACCAATATAAATGATAACACCAAGGCTAACATGTACAAACCCATCTTAAATAAAAACCTAAGAACCACATCACTAGAAAGCTCCGTTCCCGACAGACTTCCATCCAGACAGAGATCCGCTGAAGTACCTGAGGAGAGGGTGGACGGGGAGATGCTTCCGGGGTCTTGTCGGTATCTTCGCCGTGTTTTAGGAACCGTGGTGGCACTGTTGTGTCTCCGACACTTCTTCACGCTCCACCGCCGCTCCGACTTCCTCTCTCCGTTGATGAGTATCTCTGTGGAGCCCAGCTTCTTCAGGAATTTCTTCTCCACGTACTTTGCTTTAATCCAAGCCTCCTTCTCCTGCCTGCGACGCACCACAACAAAAACACACGTGAGACTTGTAGTGCTCAAAACGTCCGGGCTTCATTTGATTTGATTTAGCCAAACGCTATGAAGTCCTACCTGGAACTGGACGGCAGCGGTTTCTTTAGACCTTGTTCTTGGTATGAGCCTTCATAGATGTGGTTGATGACGCTGTTTCCAAGCTCACACATTAACTACGAAGCAAAGACACAGAGACATGACATCAATGGTCTCCTCACTGAGAATAAATTAATTAATTAAAGGAATAGTTCCGACATTTTTGGGAAATATGCTTATTCGCTTTTTTTGCGGAAGATCTGGACACATGGAGCTAAAGCCAGAACACGCTTAGCTTAGCATGAATACTGGAAGGTAGGACAGGTTGAGACAGCTAGCTTGGCTCAGTCCAAAGATAACAATGACTAATTGTTGCTGTTGTTCTTTTACCTTTTACATAGCCAGGCTACCAGTTGTTATGCTAAGCTAAGCTAACTGTCCCCTCGCTGTAGCTTCATACTCAAATAAGCGCATATTCCCAAAATGTCAGACTATTGCTTTATCAATTATGTAATGATTCAACAATGACGGCGTCATTCTTGCCCGAGACAACTGAAACAAACTGTACCTTTAATAATTCTGGTTCCCACGAGTCCAGTGTGAGTGAGCGGACCTTCGAACACTGAACTCCGAGGCTCCTGCAGAATAAAAGATATATTTCATGTTTAAAAAAAAAAAGAAAATAGTGTTTATGTTCTTCTGTCAAACAATGTCGAAGTGTAAATAATATAAGAAAATTGCAATAAAAGTATGAAAAGATTCTATTAAAAAGATCATATGTATAATACTCTTATAGTATTTGTATTGTATGTTGTGATTTTTTTTATAATTCTTGCTTTTATTTTGTATTTAATTTACTCCTATGTTTATGTTATGCACCAATACACCAAAAGCAAAGAAAAGCTACAGGGCAATGAACAGGATTCTGCTTCTAGTTTATATTCTTTTACTAGAAAACACATGAATCATACACTACGGTGACTGTGTAGCTGAGGATCTGACATCACAAGAGTTTCATCCTGAGGGAAATGAGAAGCACCGCTCCTAATGTCATGCAAATAACCGAGTTCCACAGATGAAGCTGTCTGGTATCCAGGCAACGGTGGCGCAAAAGAAAACTGATACTGTGTGTCTCCTTCTCGTCGCCCTGCATTGTAACAAGATGTCTGATCTCACTGTGAGAGGGAACATGAATATTCAACACGTGTGAACACACAGGGACCAGGTTTGTGATTACATCGGCGGTGATAGTTGCAAATGCAAAATAACACACACACACGACTCCCCCCTGAGGGATATTCTTTTCCAACAGGGAGCTAGAAAACGAACATCAGCGAGTGTGACGTAACAGAACACGAGATCTGGACGAGGTCGTTCACCAAGATTCTGGCACCGAATTAAACTATTCAGTGGTTTGTTCACTCGTCTTTCTCTTCTCACTTCACCTCCCTCAATAAAAACCCTCAATCAAAGCCTGACCCAATAAGCAAGTGTGTGTGTGTGTGTGTGTGTGTGTGTAGAGCAGAATGAGCTCGGTGCCTTTAACGGCACAAAGTGAGGTCAAAGTAACAGACAGTTGGCACCACTTCCTGTCTGCAGTGCCAGAACTCAAACAGCAACATTGGCAGAGGTGAAAGAAGTATTCAGATCTTTTTCTTAAAGTCCCCCTCGACTTCAAAATCTGTTTTTTTCCCCTTATTTTACTTTAATGTTTGCGCTTCACTGTGCAAAACGATGCATGTTTGACAGCTAGTTTGTTGTTTCGTGCTCGATTTTGTGACTTTAAGGACGTAAATTACAGATAATAGACTAAACAATATTATTATTATTATTTCGGGGGTGCAGTATGTAAAATCCAAACTCCAGCAATCAGATAAATGTGGTGGAGCAGAAGCATAAATGAGCAGAAAATGGAACTTAAAACTGTACATACGTGCAATACTTTAGTAATTGTACTGCAGTTTTGATTTATCTGAAAGATAGAAATGTTTTTCTGGACACCTGTGGATTCCGGAGCACTCGATACACAGCAGGATGCCCAGGTTGATGGAGGCCCAGCGAGGGTCGGCCTGGCCGCAGTCACAGCACTGCTCGTTCCCCGGCAGACACTGGATCCGCTGCAGGATGGTCTCCCCTCGGGCAATGCGCTCCCGCGGCTCGCTGGCCGAATCGATGCTGCTGGTGGACGGAGAGGCTGTTCTGTCCAGATGCTAAAACGTAAGCACGCGAAAACAAATCCATTTATTAAGATCACAAATAAAAGTCCTGCATAATCCATTCATTGTACGGATTAAACAAACAAGGTAACATGACAATTAGTGAGTTTCAGACGTGCTTATAGCTAGAATTTCTTTTTACACCTTTGGACAGAGCTAGGCTAACTCTTCCCCCTGTTTCCAGTCTTTGTGCTAAGCTAAGCTAAGCTAGTCTAAGCTAAGCTAGGCTAACCAAGTGTTGGCCGTAGCTTCATATTTACCGTTCAGACACGAGAGGGGTATCAATCTTCTCCTCTAACTCCAGGTGGGAAAGCAAATAAGTTTCCCAAAATGTCCAACTGTTCCTTTAATGTTGTAGTTAGTCTTGGTGAAGCTAATGTTATACTTTATGTTTTATACCAGGAGTTTGATCTATAACAATATAGTATCATTTAAAAACTGATCTTTTATTTCAGGTGTAAAAATGTTATCAGCAAAATAACTACACCTCTCAGATAAATGTAGTTAAAGAAGGATTAAGTAGCATAAAATGGAAATACAAGTACCTCATAATTATACTTATACTGTACGTACTTCTATATAGTAGGTGTCGGGGCTCTCTCTGTAGGCAGAGGCAATGCTCGCTTGAACTGCCTGAATCCACGATTGTCTAAGCTTCTCAGACTCAGCTTGAAGCATACAGCTCCTGTAAAACATACAATCAAATTAGTATTACCATAATCATAATGTACCTTCTGCACAGATCTGCATAATCTATTGTGATGTGCTAACTAGGGCTGCAACAAATGCTTATTTTCATTATCGGTTAATCTGCAGATTATTTTCAAGATTAAATATTATAGAACAATCAGCTTCTCAAAGTCGAAGGTGCCTTTAAATGTCTTGTATCGTCAGTCCAAAACCCAAAGATATTCAATTGAATATAATATAAAAAAGAAAAAAGCAGGAATTCTCTATTTGAGAAGCTGAAAACAACATTTTCGGCCATTTATGGCCATTAATCCATTATCAAAACAGTTGGCAATTATTCTTCTGTCAATCAACTAATGAATTAGTCAACTAATCGTTTCAGCTCTAATGCTAAACAAACAATGCATGTAAAAAGAATTGTTTTGACAATAAAACAACTGTAACAATAAAGAACTGTGACTAAAAGCATAACCAAGATGGATGGATGGATGGATGGATGGATGGATGGATGGATGGATGGATGGATAGACGGATAGATAGACGGATAGATAGACGGATAGATGGATAGACGGATGGATGGATAGAGGGATAGATGGATAGATGGATGGATGGATGGGTGGATAGATGGATGGATGGATAGACAGATAGATAGATAGACGGATGGATAGATGGATGGATGGATAGACGGATGGATGGATGGATAGATGGATGGATGGATGGATAGATGGATGGATGGATGGATAGACGGATGGATGGATAGATAGACGGATAGACGGAAAGATGGATGGATAGACGGATGGATGGATGGATGGATAGACGGATGGATGGATAGATAGACGGATAGACGGATGGATGGATGGATAGACGGATGGATGGATAGATAGACGGATAGACGGATGGATGGATGGATGGATAGACGGATGGATGGATGGATAGATGGATGGATGGATGGATAGACGGATGGATGGATAGATAGACGGATAGACGGAAAGATGGATGGATAGACGGATGGATGGATGGATGGATAGACGGATGGATGGATAGATAGACGGATAGACGGATGGATGGATGGATAGACGGATGGATGGATAGATAGACGGATAGACGGATGGATGGATGGATGGATAGACGGATGGATGGATGGATAGACGGATGGATGGATAGACGGATGGATGGAAGGATGGATGGATGGATGGATGGATAGATAGACAGATGGATGGATGGATGGATGGATAGATGGATAGACGGATGGATGGATGGATAGATGGATGGATGGATGGATAGACGGATGGATAGACAGACGGATAGATGGATGGATGGATAGATGGATGGATAGATGGATAGATGGATGGATGGATAGATGGATGGATGGATGGATAGACGGATGGATGAATAGATAGACGGATAGACGGATGGATGGATGGATAGATAGACGGATAGACGGATGGATGGATGGATGGATAGATGGATGGATGGATAGATGGATAGATGGATGGATGGACAGATATCAGTTTAGGGCAAAAAAGACAAAGATAAAGCGCAAATATACAATACGTATCAAATATCAAGCAAATAATAATAATTAAAAAAAGAGCTGCAAGGATTTACTGAAGTACAATTAAATGTGCAATTTAAAGCTTTGACCTGACGCCAGGATGTGTGAACCCGTGTTAATCCATCCAGTACTTAAGTCTTACTTGGAGGGGGAGACGACCTCGAAGCAGAACCTCCTCTCGATGTCCTCACACGGTTTAACGGAGCACAGCCGGAGGTCTTCCACCACCACCGTCAGGGAATCCTGCAAACACACAAGACAACCTATCATTTCTCTGCTCATCAAAAAAAAGCCCCCTAAACACAAAACACAACATGAAACAGCTGTTCCTCCTTGATAAGACATTTATTTCCCCTGACCATTACATATTTACACACACTGATGTCAAGCACAGAACATCGACCTGAAAGCCACCCGGCCGTCTCCAGATCGAGCACTCAGATATCGGAGATGCTGGGTTTCAGTGAAGATTACCACAACGTTGAAAAACATTCAACGCCTCCATTAAAGTTGCACTTAACCTCTAAGAGCCCACGTTACCCCCAGGGGAAAGCTGATAGCTCCAAGATATATGGACTTGCCTTGAGCTTCTTCTGATAGACCAGCTGACTGTTCTGTATGGAGAACCACCGTCTGGAGAGAGAGAGAGAAATCTGTAAAGCTCAGCGTGCAAAGGTGAATCACAAGCATCGAGTGGAATGAGTTTCAACATAACATCGCGTCCATGTGGGATGAATTCATTTCATCGCTTCACCTCACAGCCTCACAAACCCCCCCCCAACCTGCCACAGAGGGACAGAAATTAGGAAAGAAACTGAGAAGAAATAGACGACAAATTATTATAATTCTTATTAATTTTGTATTCTTACGATATATAAATAATATAATAATATAACTACTATATTGTAGTAATATTTTTAAATTATATTCTATATTATTGTATCCATTTCTATTGTATTCCACAGGATTAGACTATTATAAATATGTAGAATTACCTATTAGTTAATGTTTGCAATGACATTCGATCAACTACCACTGGATTAATATAATATTAATACAGTTTATATTGTATCTTTTTAAAGTCATATACCTGATTTCTTTAATTTGATTATTTTATATTTCATTCAATAAAGTCTTATCTTATAGTTTTCGTCAGCACAGTACTGTGTATCGTGTGAAAATGAGTAAATTTCCTCCCTTTTTTTTCCAACCATCAATTAACTGTACATAATATTGTGATATATTACAGTATATAGAGATGTTTTGCCATCTTCGTTACCTGTTCCAGGTCTTAAAGGCATTGCTGGCCCTCTTGAACAAGTAGCCCTCCATCACCACACCGTTCGGGGCGTCCACGTTGAACTCCACCTTAGAGTCGTCATATGAAAAGTCCTGAAAGAGAAAGAGAGACATGAGACTCTGACGTGAACCCTGGCCGTCGTGCAAGCGGCTGACTGTCGGCGGGAAGCTGTCCTAACCTTTTAAATTGTCAAACGGGAAACAAAAAATGCTTTTCTGTAGAGAAGAGGACGCATGTGTGCCGTTCCTGGAATACCAGTAGCATTGGATGTGCACTGTACTGTACATACAGTCCATTAACCGACCGAATCATCAAACACTGTGCGACCATGTAGAAGCTGGTCACGTGTTGGATCCACGTATAGGAGTTACATGCCATCTTCCTGCATGGCACACTGGGGCATTTCGTAATTCAACAGATGCGAGTGTGACGCAAACTATTACATAAACAGAGGGTGATTCATATGAATTAGCCTCCGACCTTTTTCATGACTTACACCGTGACACGTAGCACTTTATTAATTATTAATGCGAGCCAACAGAAAGTGCTGTGCAGGTATTTAGGGCTCAGGACAGAGTCACAAAACATCAGCGTTTGTGAAGGAACGGACAGTACACAGTAGACCCTGAGACTGTCAATAAGCTACATTTCAGAGTTAATATGATATACATTAGGGACAGAACATTAACTTATCCATCATTTAATTTCAACATCACATCCCTGAGAAACGACCAATAGTCAATTTAGGCTAAACGCTTAAAATGCAGAGACATATCAGACACAGTTCTCGACAATATGTCTGCAGGAGTGACCCAAATAAAAACTGATCTTCATTCACTTTCCCCGTTTCATAACAGGCTTTGTGTGTACACGCAGCAGCTCCCAGCCCACCCTAAAACTACTTATTGCATGAGCTCTGCACCATATCATCATTATATCTGGTTTAAATTCCATCACACATGAGAAACACAATGTTTTAGTCATAGATCTTCATCAGGCAAAACACCACATCAATAATCAATATAAACATGCATAAACAAACAACACATATCAGAAACCGCTGAATGCAAATGAAAGGAAAGAGGGTAGAGATAAAGAATTTAAACTATATAGTTAAACTATACAAAAGATTGGATGGGCAATACAAAATAAAATAGAAATTTCAACCAAAAAATTGTAAAAATATCCAAATATCTTCACAACTATGACGGAAAAAAAACATATCTATTAAAAAAATAAAAGGTTGATAGAATCAATTCAGAAACATCAAGTAAAAAGTCTCTTATTTTGTCGACATGACTGCTTTTTCCTATGCACCTACTGCATCCAGCAGTGTGCATTAGATAACACTTATTTTAATATGCACACATACGTCACTGAGCATTACACCTGGGAACTCCAAACATGTTTAGATTTTAATGAGCTGTGCTGAGTGAAAGTAAAAGTAGGACTGAGAGAGATGAAGAGTCTTTTGCAGTGAGTTCCAGCCGTACAACTACTCCTGCTTTACAACAACTACAAGTCTCTCCAGAGTCGTGACAACCGCAAAGATCATCAGACATAACTATAATATGAACTAAAGTGACAAACAGTCAATGTGATGCAAATCAACCCACCGAACTGCGGTCCCAGCGGCAGAAGATCTTCATTTTCAAACGTTTAGTGTGTTCCAGCAACATTGAAAAGTACGGAAAAGGCAAAAAAAATCTAAATATATAAATAACCTCCTGAAGCGCAGATCTCTCAGAGCAGCAGCATGTCTGTCTTCACTCTCTCACAGCAGAGGTTAACGCGTCGTGTCGCAGCAGTGCGGTGCGTAATTCCAACACTGACATGTGTGCACTCCGCTACAACCACCTGCCTGCCGCCCTGTGAGCCTCGGGATTAGGACTATTTACCATACAGCTGCCAATGTATCCGTGGCAGGGTGCTGTGCGAAAACAGTAGACTACACTACGCAGCACTGTAGCTGCTCTCGACCCAAAGACGAGCGTCCGACACTTTGGTGTCCGGGTCTGCTCCAGTTTTACAACTCCCTGAACTACACCTCCCTCTCTGGAGACGGTGGGAGTCTCAGACCCCTCGTTGACCCAGAGGGAATCTATCTGGCAGCTTGCCCAGATCACCAAACAAATACCACTCAAGGCGTGGATTTGCCATCCACACTCTTAACTCACAACTGCAACGCAACTATTGAATCTGTAAGAAGTGCATGCAGCTTACCTCCAGCTGTCAGACGCCTCCCTTTTTTTTGAATACCAAACATAGAAGGCAACACTGAAACAAGATGTGCACTGGGTGGTACTCTGCAATCTCTCAAGCCTACAACAAAGACCATCTATTTTTAATGATGCAACGTCACACAGACAGAAACTGAACATCGGTGAATTATTGAACAAGCAGGGAAACAGAGACTTCCAAACGTTTGGAAGAGAGTTAGCAAATTGTCGTGTGTGTGTGTGTGCGTGTGTGTGTGTGTGTGTGTGTGTGTGTGTGTGTGTGTGTGGAGCGGCAGGGTGACGCAGACAACATGTCCTGATGCTTCATCCACCTGCTGCTGCTGCTACGCAGGTCAACCTGCAGGCTACTGCTGCAGAGATCAAAGGCCAAATAGTGAGCCCAGTTGGTTGCACTGATTATTCAGTCTGCTGTGATGCAGTTTGTTTATCGTCTGCAGGATCCTTCCGTGTCTCATTATCACTGCAAGCTTTCATCTGTTACACGCTGGCTTTGCGCCGTCTTTCCCGAACATACCTGCCTGACATCTGCTGTCCCTTAATAACTGGTCACTGCAAAGTCACTAAAACAAATAAAAAATACTAGACATTGATCATAAGAGACAATAAACAGTCCACAGGACTTCTTTTTGAGCCCCGTTGAGCCACAACAAAACAGCAAAATGACCAAACTGTGGTGAATTAAGAGATTAAACAGCAGTTCTAAGTTCTAACACAGTACGAACAATATGAACAGATCAATGTGGCTGTTTGAGCACGATTGTACTTTTACTTTGGGCACAGTTCTCTCTGTGTTCAGTTGGAGAATAAAGCTTTGTATGATTCCTCTAATGAGCAGTTTGGAGTACGAAAGGGATGTTGAGGATGAGGAGATTGAAAAAGTTTCTTCTTCTGATGACTTCATCTAACGAAGGCCAAATGGCTAAAGCGTCATGTGGTAATGAATTAATGTGTGAACCGTCTACATAGCAAGTGTTGCTCCTCTCCTCCCCCCTGAAAGATTATGATATTTAAACAGAGAGACTAAACTTCTGGGGCAGCTTTTGCTTCTCCACAGGGAATTTCATGGGAAGTTTTGGGAAAAGTCTGCATAATGATACTATAATAGAGTGAGCAATGATTAATGGTAAGTATTTTCGATATTTCGATATTTTTATTTATATATTATTATTTTATATATATATTAATGTGTAGCTAATGTTGTATATTCTAAGTGTGTTGTTTTATATGATAAGTGTCTTTGAGTACCATGAAAAGCGCTCTATAAATATAATTGTATTATTATTAAAATGTATTTTATACGTTCCAACATTACGTATATACATATATTTATGTCCTGGATGTTTACATCTGGGTCGAGTTATATTTAGAGTGTTGTTTTTTTTAGCATGCAGCTGGTGATGTAAACGTAGAAATCTAGACGAGCAGGAGGAGTCCACAGGCTGGAACAGGACTTCTCCATTAACTCTGCAGTTAAAAATGAATGGCTCTGGCATTTAGATGCTTTCCGCTGCGCTGTGCGCCTAGCAGCAGCGGCGGCAGCGGCAGCAGCAGTGGCAGCAGCAGCGGCAGCAGCAGCAGCAGTGGCAGCAGCAGCGGCAGCAGCAGTGACAGTTGGAGCACTTTAACTCCCTTTCTACTCTCCTGATTTTTGCTTGTGCTTCATGTGGGCTGCCCCTTTGCCCTGTGTACGTTTACACAAGGCTTATCGCACATGCTCCATGTGTTGAGGAAGAAAAGGAAGGAGAGAAGAATAGCAAAGTAGGCCATGCTGTTCTAAAAGCAGTGGAGAATAAAGAATACAAATTACAATGACATGCTACAATTTTGTGCATGAATAAATCTGAGATATCTCAGATTCTGAAAGATTACACGTGAATTGTAATGCTTATATTGAGTTAAAACTTACACCGTTATGTCATTATGATAATGCAATAGAGTTAATAGGTATCTGCTGATTCAGGAAACTGCAATTATCCCTTTGCAGTCAGTGGTGGAAGAAGTACTCAGATCTTTTATCAAGTAAAAGTCCCGCATTCAATACCTCACGTAATCGAAGTCCATAAGTATTATATACTAAAAAGTACAATATTTGCTTCCAAAATAAAGTAGCATCAAATTCATAAGTACCTGTAAAAGTAGAAGTACTGTACTTAGTTACTTTAGAGTATCTAAACAGGCCTGCCAGACTAAATCCTGTGTTTCTAATTGTTTCCTATGAATGATTCAGGATGCACTTGAGTCTGCCCTCAAGGCTTTTGGAGTCTGACTACAGCTTGAAGAAAACTTCAAAGGGGGTTTTTTAATGTTCTGCACTAACACTGTGGGCCACGCTGCCCCCGCCCCGCCAACACACTAAACCAAAAGATGTGTTTCAAGTAAAAAGAAAAGAAAGAAAATTCAGACGGAGGAGTTCTCACCTGCATGAGGGTCTGAGAGGAGATGGTGGCATCGGGAACATACGAGCAGAAGGAAAAAAGAAAATAGAGCGTTAGAACCCCCCCCACGAGTAGTTTAGAGTGGGGATAATACAATAATCTTTCAGCTGCAGTGCACCTCCGATGATCCTCCTGCCCACAAAGAAATCACCACCACAATATTTTCATGCCGTGCAGATTTCAATGTGGCTTCAACTCCGTGACCTTGATAATTTACTACTACAGTTCATGTCCCTCGGTGATGGATGGTGCATTAAGCTTCGTGTCTAACAGCTCTGGCAAAAACAGATCAATAACGGGCCCCACATGTGACCCAGCCCTTCCCCGCGGCTCCATCTACAGCCTGGAGGGAGAGCGCTGACCCGGAGCAGTCTGACAGATGGTCACTGATCCCGGGGTACAAGAGGAGCCCAGACACGGACCCGCTGGAAATGAGGCTTTTCTGAATTATTAAATAACAAGATGGCAGACAAGGGAGTGCGCCCTGTATTTATTTATTTGAGCACCAAGAGAAAATATACAGTTTCCAAAACTTTTGACCAGAACATTTCACACATTACACATAATAACAATTCATTCACAGCCTATAAGTACACAAACAGAACTGTGCAGTATTTTAATATTAGTCTCTAATAGTTGGTTATGATCATATTCACTTCAAACTACAGACACAGTCAATAAATTGTCCTATACTTAACTTTACAAGCTCTTATATTAGTCTGGCACTGGCACACATCAGTGTATTCCAAATGCATTTAATAAAACTAATGTGGCAACATACAGTAAGTAAGTATCATATACTACATCATATTAATGGCTCTCTAATGACAAATACAAATTATATTGGCAGTTCATTCAAACCTGTCAGATTCAAACTCAAAAATGAGTTTGGCGTTAAGTTACATTACGTGGAAGGTTTTCCACTGAACATAAGTGTAACAATAAATTGCATTAAACACAACAAAATGATTTTTCCAGGCCTGGTATAGAGCCTATTTGAATCCATCAAATATTTTACATATTTCACTTAAAAACGACAAATGTGAAGTCATGGTGGTGCCAGACAAAAAGTCAGGGGATCACCAAAGTCAGTGGGATTCATCCTCTGGGGAGCGTGCATGTCTGTACAAAACGTCATATCAATCCGATTAATAGTTACTGAGATATGTCAGTCTGGACCAAAGTGGCCATCCATAGTGCACCAAACCATTCCAGTCAGCACTTTACTGGACTAAGAGCACAGCGAGGCTCCTGCTGACACATCAGCACAAACAGTAACGTGCCGACCGTCTGCAGCAGACGACAGTGGGATTAATATCTCGCAAAATCACCTAATACCACCTGATTTTAATGCTTAAATCAATGCCTGGACTTTGTTAGGGGGATTATTCAAACACGTCCCAGCTGCCCAGGTCTAATCCCCCCCCCCTCCAGTCACAACAGATGCTCTGTGCCAAGTGGCAGACTGGACCTCGGAGGTGAGACGTGAGCACATTAACGAACAGCTCAACCTGCCAACCCAACATGCACAAGCAAGATTCTTCAGGGTCAAAAACCTGTATGTGTGTATAACTTTAAACCATCTGAAGTGTGTACATCCTTTGCTTGCAGGGAAATACCAACGATTAACAACCATGAAAGAGACTGCACTCTTGAAGTATCAGGTAACAAATAGGTGGAAGTTGTCCTGAATAATTCCTAAATATATAATTAATTAAATTAGCACAACATGGACCAGATGAGCAGCAGAAAATATATGTATGGATGGATTAACACATTAAAAAGAATATTATTTCAGTTCATTTAATTTATTTTATAGCTGAATTCAACATTGTCCCGTTACGAGTCGATGAACTTCCTGGCTACCGGAGCTGCAGAAGTGACATTGCCTAAAACAAAGACCTTCTAAGGCCTTTAAAACATATTTTAAAGACCTGCATATTTTTGGTATGATTCTTTAAAACTTTAGTTTATTTATTATTTGACCGGTCTAAAAAAAATGTAAAAAGGAACTCACCCTCTGCTGAATGGTTGCATGTTTATGCTCCATTTCCCTCTTCTCCATGGCTGAATCAATCACCAGCTGATCCAGCTGAAGGTGCGTCCACACAGACAAAAAAAAAGAAAAACAAGTTCAGTTTTTCTGCAGAAACATTCAGACATACATCCTGTGAACCTCTGCAGCTTGCATTAACATATAGTATATAGCAGAGCAGGCACTGAAGGGGGATTCAGCTGAGTGCAACACAGACTAAACCTCCAATGACATGTTAGGTCACTGTTTGGTAATGAAGCATCGATTCTCCTGCAGCAGACAACCTGCTGTGACAAACAAGTTAGTGCACAATAACATGTGCACCCAACAGCTAAACACATTATGTTGTGCTATGTATGTTTTATGTACATATGGAACGCCTGTTATTCAGTGCAATACACCCCGATCACATCACAAATCCAACATATCGAATCAAACAAGCGGAAATGCAAATTATACATTACGCAATGGCCTCTTGTCAATATCAAGAGCAGAGCGCCTGAAGTGACAGAACAGCTGATCGCTGATGAAGATGCTTTGCTCACCTCAGCAGCCAGTTTCTTCATGTACGGGTCGATCTCATCCAGCAGGTTGTAGCCTTGTTGGAACAGCGAGTACTGAGCGTGCATGAACGACAGCATCTGGATGTGACAGAGGCAGTTTTCTTTAACATTATGAAGTGCCATAACCCTGCAGGTGACTCTCTTATTGTATGTGGAATATACTATAAAGATGCAAGCTGTCTGCATCGACTTACAGCATCCAGGATCTCAAATTTCTTCTTCGCCTGGAGGACATTGATCTGCAGAGAAGAAGACGGACATGCGTTTCTAAATGTAAATGAATAAATTAGACTGCCTGATTATGATTATGGTGTAAGGATATCCAGAACAATGCACCAAGTTTGACCCCGACAGGCTCTTGAGATTCCAACTCCATCTAGTGGACAATATTTTCCTTTTTCTAACGAACGCCATCAACCTCGATTTGACTAAACTCTGACAAAGACAAGTAAATTTGACTTTTCTTTTCCTGCCACTTTCATGTAATATTGTGCTTTTTTCTCCTCTACATTTTTGTAACATACAAAACGCCTATAGAATATAATGTATTTTAATAATTGATTAAACATTTTAATAAAACAGTAAAATCCTGCTTTCACAATATTGCATAAGTATTAATAATCTTCTGATATATAATTATATATATATATATATATATATATATATATATATATATATATATATAAAATAGTATAACAGTTACAGCAGACACTTTTCTGCATCGAGTACTTTAACTTTTAATACCTCAAGTACATTTTCCTAATTATACTTACATAATAAAGTTAAAGTTAACACTTCCTTGCATTGTCTTTGAGTATAGAGTACTTGTATTACTTTTACTCAAGTAGAGGATCTGAATACAGTAGAAGTGGTAAAAACACACACTGCCACAAACACGCATCGTCCCTCCGGCATTTCCCGAGTTAAAGTCTTTGCATTGTACATCTTAACCGATGCAAAGCTAAATAACATGTTGTGCTACATTTAAGAGGTCACTTGTACGTATAAGCGCGTCTCCCCACAGCGTTGACCTTTTCTGCCTCGAGACACTTTCGATTAAGACTCAAAGGGGTAAGGTGTCTGAGAGCAGTGAGAGAAAGCTGCCAGCAGACACAATGAAGAATGGGAAAGAGGGCACGGCCATCGCAGGGATCGCACTGAATCAGTCTCTTTGTTGCCCCCGCGGAGCAGTCGTGGGAGGGAGGTTACAACTTGTGGACAAAATAAACTGCATGCGGCATATGAACCGAGAGGAGAATGTGTCACACAGGAAGGAGGACGGACGCAGACTTTACGCCGACCGACATTTACTACACATCCAAATGCTAATTTCTTTGTGACACAAACAGATAGAGTGCAGAAAACAGCATTACACAACTACTGTGTAGACGTTTATGTCTCTGTCAGAAGCAATATATGATATCCTGGAATATATATATATAAGGAACAGGGATTAATAGAGTAAATGTCTCTAACCTGTAGTACATAGTCCAGAGCGAGGTGTCGGAAGCACTTGCGAGTGATGCTGAGCGTGCCGGCGGCTTCTTCCACCTCGTGAGGCTTGTTCCTCGGCGCCTGAGCGTTCTTCACCTGCGCTATCTCCAGATCCTCACGCACCCGATCAAAGTGCTTCTTGGTCTCCTTGAACTTCCGAACATCCCTGTAAAACAGAGATGAAGGGAAATTAAAGTGAGTTGACGTAAAACTGGATCACAAAACAAACTACGGCAGAATTACAGATGGTTTGGATACTTCGAGCCTCCACAGGGTCAACGTGAGGTGAGGCTGAGTTCTTCATGATATGTCTGTGGCGGCATGTCTGGGGTGCAAAAGGTTGCACTCTGTTTAATATTTAAAATCACCAAAAAGGTTTTTCGGGGGGGGTAACTCGGGTACATCGGCTCTTTAAAGGTGAATCTTGAATCTTTTATACATCTCAAGGCTCTGCGGGGAAACGGGACTGAAGCGAATGTTTACTCACTCTTTCACAAAGTTGTGCAACTGCTGCTTCACAGACCTCTGAGCTTGATCGAACAGGATCTGGAACAGATGAAAAGAAGAGATTAGCGTGTCTGGATTATGTTTCTGAAACACATGAAGATGACTTTGTGCAACATAGCCAAAATGTTCATCCTACTGCCAGTGCAGAAGTGCTATTACTATGTTATGTTGTATATCCATAGGTGTATCAAAACTACAGCGGAAACGATCAAAGGAAAACATATTCTCATGTTAAAAATGGTTAAAAATAGGTTTAAAAATAGGTTTTTAAGTAATTTTTCAAGCATAATGCCAAATATAACCTATTTCTAGCTTCTCACAGATGAGGATTTGTTGCATTTCTTTGTCTTTTGTGATGGAAAACTGAATCTCTTTAAACTTTGGACTATTAGTCTGAAAAAAACAAGCAATTTAAAGACATCTTTGGCTTTAGGAAATGGTTATGATGGGTATTTTCTACAATTTTCGGACCTTTTATAGAGTGAATAATTACTAGATATAATTGCAGATTAACTAATAGTCAAATAATAATACCAAAACAAATAAAACCATTTCTGTTTAACAGAATAGTGACTCTTAGGAGGAGAGTTTTAAACCAATAAAGCACAAAAAAACGGACAAATAATGCGTGTTTTCTGCACGATCTCAAGCATTACTCCGTTTTTTATTCAAAGGAATAAGACTTTTGGAGGGAAAACCACTGTGTGCTTCTATCAAACCACCTGCGATGTATTTCTAACCAGCAGAGGGCGACAAAGCACAATCATTCTCACATGGCGCATGCAAACGATGCAAATCAGCCTTTAATCCCTGTTAGAATGAATAGCGGAGGAATGTCCCTCAGACTTAAACTACACCCGCTCCAACACAATACAACAATAACACTCTGCCTTCTTTTAGGAGTTTTACATTCAAGATCCCTCCTCCTCTCTCTCGCCCTCTGAGCACATCCTGTGTGATCGCTCCTGCCATGCTGCTGCTGCTGCTGCTGCTAAATAGGTCACTCGGGCAGAGAGGGAGGGAGGAGAGGAGAGGAGGCTTTTGGTACAATGTGAGACTGCAGAGTCTGCATCCAATGCAGCGTTCAGACAAATCGTCAGAGCGCATGTGCTATCACCATAACTGAGCAGCTAGATTGGTATAAGGTTTGCATCCTCATCCTGCCTGAATAATTGGATATACAAGTGTGTGCGTGGATTAGAAGATTTGCAAGGCCCTATGCAACTAGGCTTTTAACTCTGGGATTACAAGCGCTGATGAGTAAGACACTTCTCTATAGTTGCCACTGTAGGCGGCGGCGTGCAAAGGGAGCCACGAAACAGCACAACACATAAGAATAGATTACTTTAAGACTTCAAAATAAAAAATGTGGCTGAGATGAAAGTGGTCGTCGTGTTCTTGCCACCAACTCTATAAGAGACGTGTTTGTTTTGATGATGGGTTAAAGCTTCATTTTACTGCTGTATAAACTCGCTGGGTCCAAGCGAAGCCGTCCCGTTTGTTGCTTCATCAAGTCAGAAAACATCCACGTGATTAACTAGCGAGTAACTTACAGGTGAGCCAACTTTTGTAGTCAGAGTTAATAAAGTGCAAAGCGTTGCATGTTCAAGGGCCACCTTGTTGGACGGCAAAGGGTTCGACTGTGCATGTGTGTGCCAATAGGTTCTTCTGGATGCAGTTTAAAAAGCGCAAGTGAGAAGAGGAGTCTCGTGCCGTCGGGGACTCCCACAAACATGCGAGGACTCAAAACAGAACCAGCAGGGCAGTGGTGTGCGGCGGCCATAAACACCCGGGTGTAAGATTAGGTTGGGCAACGTGCAGACAGGACTGAGGTGTACGGAGTAAACCACAGTCTTTAAGAATAGTCAAGTCAACAAGCACACATCCCTGTTTGAGAGTGTGTGTGTGTGTGTGTGTGTGTGTGTGTGTGTGTGTGTGTGTGTGTGTGTGTGTGTGTGTGTGTGTGTGTGTGTGTGTGTGTGTGTGTGTGTGTGTGTGAGTGGTGGCAGGAAAACTGCTGTGAGACTTCCTGGCTCTGGGGGTAGTGCAGCCTGTAGCATTCCTGAGCTGCTTTGTGGCAAGTTGACACCCTACTTTCATTTGACAAGATGCCAGAGGTCGTCTCTGATGTGAACTAGCCCGACTGCAGGATTAGAAAAACCAACTATATATAGTGTTGGTCTGCCAGTCCAATAATTTGTAAAATATCTTAGCAAATATTGGACGCATTACTATGAAATAAGGGCATTCATGGTCCCAGGAGTTTATTTCCAATGAATTTGAGTCAACAAGTCAAAATCGGCACTTATCAGACACGGCAGTAGACGGGATACGTCCATAACTGACGCTAAAACTGTACTTTGAGTTTATAGTATAGTAGTTTTTATATCATCCATGCCAGGAGGACACACACATGCATACCCTAACAATATCGAGACACACTGATTGTTTCACACACACTGCACTTTACGCTAACAGACGGTTAGCGGCGGTAAGGTGCCTCAAAAAGAAAGATATGCACCAGAAAGGGAAGGGTGGAAGAAGAAGTCAACAAATCGACGTTATGGCCAAAATATTAATTTGCTCGTTTTGTAAGTTTGTTAGGATTCAAGGAACATCCATTATGTTTAGATGAGAAACTCCACAAGTACCTTTAATGCTAACATAGCCTAGCATGCTTGCACGTCTCTAGCTTCCGTAATGTAATTTATTTCCGAGTGAAACTAAAGATTATTCCAACGATGTTAGGTAAGGGAAGAAGGAACTACATAAACCATGCTCTTTTGGAAGTGTACAAAGTTTTTGCCAAATGAGATCCGGAAACCCCCCTCGACCCACAAGCTATCGCTCAGAGGCGTTTCTTTATATGAAGGCCGTTAAGATGGTCGCCGGAAATTACTTTTGACTGGGTAAAAATGATGGTGTTTTACGAGTACAGTTCATTATTTACATCATTTATCACTGTGTCTTTAATGTAAGCATACTAAGATGCTAAACATTAGCATGCATGCTAACAATATTAGCCTTCGAATACGTTCTATCATCATAGACGCGTGAGACTCCTTCTGTAACTATAGACCTTCAGTCGTGTTGAAATTATAAATGATATCCCTTTTTGTTTGGATTTGAAATATTCTCAACAACTGATGACTATCATCACATCTTATTCTCATATTTAATAGACAGGTCAATGTGCACAATGGAGCAGGAATGTGGTCGAACAAAGAAAACACTGTCTGACATGTAAGTCAGTGAGTTAGGAATATCTGGAACGTCTTCCGTGACCTGATATCAGAGCTGAGGAATGACACGGCTACGAAACTCCCTCACAATGGACTACTGTACTGACTACCAGTTTCCCTCTCATTCCACAGACATGTTGGGACAAAGTCTCATCTAACGAAAGGAGTCGTGCCATTATCCTAAGCCAAATTAGTGATCCATGCACAAGAGTAAGCACAGAAAATCTCCCTGAACAGCCCTGATTCCTGTAGTTAGCCAGTCTTCTGCTGTTGCACCGGCCGCTGATAGCATGAATTGCGCATAATTTGCAACCCCTATCTGCCCCGTGTCAAGGTCCAATTCACAAAAGATATTGCGCTAATGATATTACTCAGCTGCAAAACTTGATTTGCATATTTGCGGAGGGAAATTTCCCCTTTTCTTAGGGTCTTATTGCAATTATCCATGTGGCAAAGTATAAATGCGCTTAAGGCCGATGTGTCGGAGAGCAAAGGAAATGTAAGCTCAGGATTTGGGAATGGAGGGAGAGAGGGGAAAAAATATTTGTTTATGCTTTTAAATAATGCATTTATTTTTTATTTATCTTTTCTAGTTGCGTTCATGTATTTTCAAAAATGACATGTAGGGGTGTTTTATTCATTCATTTTGCATCCTGTCACTTCATCCCAAAATAAATGTGCTCCAGTTAACACCAAGTCTCTGAAGATACTAATAATTTTAATGTAACTACGTGTGGTTATTAGCGGAGCTTTGCTAAATTGGCTTTTGGCTCAAATATATGCATAATACCTCATTTAAATATGTGCAAATAGCACAGGAGCACCGAGAGTTACATGTTTTTTGTCTCGTATGTGCAGGTTGCGCAATTCCTTTGTGAATCTAATGCAATCAAATACATGTTGGATCCTAATTGAATTTGACATTTTAGCATTGAGTTCATAGTTAGTGTTGATCTGGAGCGCATTAAGAGGTGTTTTCTAATATTCTGTATTTAAATATGAAGGACAAAAAAATAGAAACCCCTTCCAGCTTTGTTTTCCAGTCTCCAAATGTAACAGAGAGACATTCACGTTCCCACATGGGAATAAACTCATTGTATTCAAATGAGTTATATCTGTATGCAACTGAAAATACTTGAAAATAATATGTAATTATAACCTAAATTCCTCCATCCATCCATAACGTCTCTCTACTGTGAATATAATCCTACATATAACCCTTTCGCAGCTCACATGTTCGTCTCTTTGCATCTCTGTGTCAGTCTCCCCTCATTTCTAATGGATGTTCAGAGTCAAACATAAGTCAATAATTTATTGAGTATTCATATGGAGTTTCATGCTTGAATTAAACAGAGACTGTTCAAATGTTGGCCTGATTCTGTTGATGCGATCGGCTAATGTAAAGAGCGCCGCGCTAACGGGAAAAGGAGGGAAGCGAGGGGCCATTTTCCTGGATCTGTGCGTTTGCTCGTCCGAGTTCACGTCCTTGTATACGTCAAACACGTGTGTTTATTCGATGCGTTTTAAATGCATCCAAGCATGGCTGCAACAAGGGCAGTTGGCACTCAGCGGTCCCATTTGTACGGTGCCATTCTGTATTCTTAAGCGCAGTGGCAGCTGCACGGCAGAAGCATGCACACAGAGGGACATCCGTCACAAGTAGCAGATACAACCATCATCATTTCTTATTCATCGGAGCTGCTGCTGGAGTCCCTCGGCTTCGGGAGCGCCGCACAGTCAAATGCACATGGTGTCTTTATGGTTAAAATAGTAACATGTAAAAGATGTCCACATGAAATGTTAACATAAGTCTGTAAAGATCAGTGGATCACGAGGCTGCGTTAAGGTCAAATCGTTGCAAATATTATCATTTCTGGGAAATCTTTCATCTCAGGGGAATACTGCTTATCGCTTCAGTCTCGCTCTTCTCATACAGTAACCCTCCCCCCTCCCCCTCTTCTGCTTTTACATCAAAGTAACAAAGAAAAACCTTTGACAGCCAATCATAATAATGTCCAGTCAGACTCTTGGCTCGGATGGACAGGAGGGAGTGAGAGGGGGGGGGGGAAGAACATGAGCTTTCAGTGGAAGAGGCCGGCTTGTCCCAGGGCAGACCCGCGCTGTCTTACGGTCGCTAAAGTGTGACACGCTGACAAACACAGTCAGTCTGACAGAAACACTGACGGACACATGGGAGCTCTGAAGTCTGCATCTGACTGGAACTGGGGAAAAGCATGTAATCCTAAAACTGCTGCAGCTCCACAACAAATAAACAAACAATACAAGCACTTGGGCACCCTGGTAGCTCACCTGGTAGCTCACCTGGTAGCTCACCTGGTAGCTCACCTGGTAGCTCACCTGGTAGCTCACCTGGTAGCCCACCTGGTAGCTCACCTGGTAGCTCACCTGGTAGCCCACCTGGTAGCTCACCTGGTAGCTCACCTGGTAGCTCACCTGGTAGCTCACCTGGTAGCTCACCTGGTGGAGCAGGCGACCCATATTCAAAGCTGCAGCGGTTTGGGCTTTGAATCCGACCTGGGTGCTCGTCTTGGATCTGTCTTTAGGCTCTGGAGCAGTAGAGCATGATAAAGTTTTCCTTTTCATTGCTGTGATTACAACCTTCGTTACGTTGTCTTACACAGTGTTGGATCTCTCCCCCCCCCCACCAGACACAAACATAAATATATAACACAACATGACATTATTGTCCGACCACATGCTATCGACAGTCATACATACATACTGTACACATGCCTGGCCATATGTAACAGTAACTCAAGGTTACACAGGGTTACTATTGTCCAGCGGCGAAAGCTAATCCACGCCTGGCTGGGCGAGCTGGGCCTATTAACCCTCCATTTGCAAAGCTGACCCCTCTCTCCCTCTGCAGAGACTGGGAATGAATGTAGCGAAGGGAGTGGCTGATTTGCGTGACACGTCTTTGTTGCTCTTGTTCTTCAGAAAGGAATGTGATCCCCACACACACGCACGCACACACACTTTACAGCGTCATCAAGCACACAACGGGGTCAAGCTAATGGACTTCAAAGGGCCTCGGAGGGGCAGGAGGTCAGGAGCCTTAGAGGCGGGGAGGGGAAACGACACAGCAGTAAAGCTATTAAAATATTACCTTATTGTTATTGTTATTCAAGGTTGTGATTCTCAGGAATGTTATCAGATGGGTGGAAATTACTCAAATACGTGCAGATAACTGCTTTTGAAAACAGAAAATTCCACAAACTGACGTCACTGTGCCCGTCGCTAATAAGGCACGCTTTTATAAAGGGTTTATAAGATGTAATGGTGTTATTAACAGTTAATAACTCATTTATAGATGCTTTATAGATCAGGTGTAAGAACAAGTTAATCTCTGGTCTCTGTATTCAGCCAAAGATTGTTTGTGAGTGAAGAGACGCTTTACTGTGTAACACCACAACACAGCCGCGTACATTTAATGCACATTTCATATGTTAAGCTGCTCATCTCGTGTTCAAGTTATGACTAGCGAACTACTTTGTTTCTGCCTTCTCAGCAACACAAAAGCACATTAGACTTGTAGTTATTTTAACCTTCAGTTATTTACAAAGTTTGACATTTAAAAAGGATTCTGATTCAATGAATGGATTATTTACTAATAGTAATTACTGATGTAACTTCAACTCCTCCTGTGAACCATCCAGAACTAGATGCTGGGATATAAACAGATAATATGAAAGTAATTAATTAATAACATTAATAAACACTTAATGTCCTGCTTATAGCTACAACACAATGTGCTATAAACTCCTCAGGAATAATCTTTCACTGCACGCTCGTGATGCTCTGTTGATACTTTCTAATCTAGTTCTGTTCACTATGCTTTCTCTCTCAAGGCTACCTCCACCCCGGTACTGTTGGACAGAATGATCTGGGTTTTTAAAAGTGCTAACCTTGTGGTTTTGTATGTAATACTGTGAGAATTACTGACTTGTAAAGTGAACAGAGACTCTCTGGGTAATGTGCATGCATAAACTGAAGCTAAAGCTTATACAAAATGTATTATATACTATATATATATATATACTGTTTATAAATGATAAATAGGTGTGGGTATTCTTAGAAAAGGGCACCAAAATACATTTTACAACTTATTTATAGTTGCATTCATCAGTTGGATGATTAAAGCGCTCTAAGGATTAACTCTTATCGCTGCAGAAAACATTTCTTAGTAGAATGTAAGATGGCATTTATTAATCGAATACCAACATTTATAACTGCATTAACAAAAATAAATGATAAACGCCTGGAAAAACAACCTGGCATCCCTGAATGTGTTCTTATTAATGGCTTTGAACTGATGTAAAAGCATTTATTAACCATTAACAGAGACATTAGTTAGAGCTTATGATGTTTTTATGAAGGGTGCCTTATTAGTAAGTGCTTTCATGAGCTATATGAGGCATTGATCTAATATAAAGAGAGATGAGGTCTGAGGTGTGATACAGTACGGTTACACAGCGACAGATTTAACGATGGAGTCATCCATCAGTTCAAATACAGCTCAGCTCGACCCTCGCTGTTGTGCAAAAGGGAATATGGGACCTTTGTGAACTGGGAGATATCATTGTGCTGCTCTCTCGACTTACCATGTGGTAGTTGATGATTTCCTGGAGGCTTTCACTGCACTTGTCCAGGCACTCCTGCAAAGGAAAATGACATGATGCTTTAACTAGATCGTACATAAGGACATTTTCTCAGAACGGCTGCTATTTGTGCATCTGAAAGTAAAAGAAGCAAATAAATCGGGCCAAAAATTAAAAGGTACGCTCAAATTAAACTGGTTAATGTCACTTGAGGTACACTGTAGGATTTCTTCTCTTGAACCTTGTAGAGGAAAATAAACTATAATTGCATAGCTGCTTCAGTTTCTTTCTTTTTTTTACAATGGAAACTACAAATACGAACAAGACTTTAATAAAAAACTCTCAATTTGTCTTACGGTTGAAGCCAAGAAGGCTTTTAATAGTACTTAATGTCAGCAGCAATGAAAATAGCCAAAGACGCTGGTGAGTAAGCCAGAAGTAAGTTTCCACAGCGGATCTGATGCTCACTTACTAATCTGTTATTAATCAGGTTTACTCACACACACACTCACGAGAAGCAAAGTCAGCATCCCAGGAGACACTTACGAGTCTTATCCACCAAACGTCAGAAAAATATGGCAAATAAAACCACAATGAAAAGGGTTCAAACAGAACTGCTCCTTGAAATGACTTTGACTCACCGAGATCGTCTCATCCTTCTTGCACTGCTGAGACAGATCTCGGACGCCGTTGACGAAGAGCTTGTTGGCGCTGACGTACGCCTTCCCCGCTTCAATCATCCCACTGCATAGCTTCACCAGCTGCGGAGTAGAGAGGCACATTTTGAGGGGGATAAATGAAAGGGTATCACTTTCACCGCACACAAATTCTTTGTCACATAGGTCAACATGTCACGGGACAGTTACAGGACTCTGTTTACTAATTGGCGAGTAATGTCCGGCCGCAACTCGCTGCTGAAAGTTAAACAATCTCCAAGTTTTGCAGCAATTTGCAGCAGAATCAAAATAGCTGTAGCTCGCTGAGATCGGTGAGATCGGAGCGGCCGCCGCTGCTTTCCATAGACCTCGCCGCAGGCTGAACTTCTTTGATGCTCTGGTGTAACAGGGAATTTCACCACCAGGATTATATTCCAGCATTTGAAGTTTATGTTCAGAGACAATATTTACTGAACATATATATCTGAACATTTAAACAGACACGACTGCGCAAATCAAGAAAGAAAATACAAACAATTTGGCGGCCCCGCTGCAGTACCTCTGCGGACCCCTAGGGGGGTCACGGACCCCCTGTTGAAGACCTATGTTAGGGGGTTGTGCAGCATGTGGAAATCTGGTATCATGACTTCAGTTTGTCTTATATCCTGGATACAGCCCTGAATGTTGAGATAATATTGTATATTGCGTATAAAGATGCTGCTCAGCTGCTCAACACTCCTTTGTGTCCAGATCAAACTCTCCACATTATCTCCTTTGATTCCCACACGCAGACCATGACGTGTGTCACACAGTTGCACGTTTGTAGTCTCGTTATCACCTGCGGTAACATATGGTCGTGCGTGTGCAGTCCCAGGTGGGGTCCATATGTTCGCCCCCTGATATCAGCATGCCACGTGACACATATTGGGAACACTAATATTTAGTTTTTCTCTGCGGCTGTCAGCAAAATCTGTGATATCTGCCACGAAGCCTGTATTGTTGAGCTTCTACGTTCATGAGAGGAAAACATGTTTTGGGTTCTTCTAAGGCCCTTTATTCATCAGCAAAGTCCCACAGCTGCTAACCAGACACAAGACTGCTTTATAGAATGCATTTAAGGGACACTTATTCGCTTCTTTGAGTGAGAGAAGAAGGTCGACACCACTCACATGTCTGAGCACTGAATATGAAGCTCGAAGCAAAAATTTTATTTGAAAGGGCCGATGGAATTTAATAAAGTTCCAATACTGAGCATGAACATTATGAGCAGCACAGAGTTTATATTGATATTGATGTATTTCGGTATCATAAAAACACAATGCACATAAAATATGGAAACACAATAAAACACTTTGGTATTTACAGTAAATGTGCTAAAACATTGGTAAAGCCCTGGTTTCCTTTTAGTGGACTATGAACTATAGGAACTATAACGGAGGTTTCCAACACTGATGGCAGTAAAAAAAGAAGAAGAGACTAACCCTGGCTCTCACAGACACATACTGTAATTTAATGTCAAAAGGAGCAGATGGACCGGTGACACGAGCATTACAGGCGAAGCATCTGGCTGCCTCATTACAACTGGATGCTTTGAAAGCCGGCGTGAGCGCCACGTCACGTTTCAGTGAACCTCAGCTGAACTGTTCAACGGGACCGAGCGTTATTGTGCCGTCCATTGCGCCGGCAGTGGAGGCTAGCGGTGTTAGCACGGTGGGATTAGGCACTGCAGAGTATCGTGCTGGCAGTGAGCAGCTGAGTGTAAGAGGCAAACTGCGTCGAATGTCTGTTGCAACGAGATCTGACAGAATGTGGAAAACAACATACCAACATTCCTCCTCCAAAGATGGATACATTCAATAAGTACTGACGGTATAGCTTGCAACAAAAAAACAGAGATAGTCATTTTTAATCTTCTTTTGGACTGTTGATATTTAGTTCGTTCGTTTTCTGCAGCATAAATAAGGGCTGATATTTTTGCATATAGACTTTTAAGGCTTAGATGAGGCTTTTCAAACACACAGGAGATTTAAATGTACTAATTTTTGTAATTACCACATAAAGAACGCGGTTTGTACTGTGGTCACAACAACACCTGAATCATTGAACACAAGTCATCACTGTTCTGCTCGTTAAACTTCTGGCCGCACCTCGAACACTGCGAGTGTTTTGCCTTCAGGTGCAATTTAAAACCAGAGTTGTAGCTGATAGAAAAGCAGGTAGCTTGATCTACATGAACGGCTTGTAGAGCGAGAAAAAACGAGCATGTACCAACAGGGTGAGTTGGCATGACTGGATATCAAAGGTAGAGTCGTGGTACCTGACTTTAAATGCTGACCTGAACGACATGTTAAAAAATGATACCCTATCTGACATATCGTAGTACAATTTATGCATCACTTTTCAAAAGTTACAACGGGGTTTATTGGAAGAAGAAAACAGGAAACCCTCAAAATAAAAAAAAGGCACAAAATCAAGAAAAAGCCAAAAGAAAACAAACTGGTTTTATGATGTTCCCTAAAAACGTGCTCTGATTTGACTTTCATGAGAGTTTTAACTGGATAGAAGTTAATGTCATGTCAGCTGCCACCCTTTCACTAGTTATGCAACATGTGGCCCCGGAGAGAAGCAAACGTCAGCTATGATGCCATTGATTGGGGAGTAGCGAGAAGAGCGACACACTTGGAAGTTTAAACCCATAAAGAGAAGTGTGCCAATCATTTCCTATCTTGTTATTTAGTGTTGATCACTTCCATTACCTGTGCTGACATGGACAATGTAACATAATTCAGCGTCTGCAAATAGCTTCACAGGACCGGATGGACAGACAGACAAAGTGACAATATCAAATCTCTCACCTTATCTAGTTTTGCCTCGATCTCCACAACCTCCGTCTCCACCTCATTGATGTTTGCCCTGGAAAACAAAAGCAGGAGAAGCTGTTAAAGCGTGTGTGATAACGTGTTACTGTAGGACAAATTAAAGCAATTTATCTCATGTGGGAAAACAGCCGTTCCACAATCGTGCGTGTGATTTCCCACGTTCTCAGAAAGCATGAAGACACTTCTATAAATCTGTAAGTGACAGATTTTGCTTGGAGCCAAACCCAGACATGTTCGAGCAGCAACAGGCGTTAGTTTGGGTGCAGTTCAGCGCTGTCAGAACAAAGTGACAGACGAGGTCCCGACACGGTGAGGGGACCATGGCTGTCTGGCACATCCCGAGCCCCCACCCTTCCACTTTCACTGTCAACACAACCATCACTAATACCACACCCAACCGCACCACTGAGAGGTGTGATTTACACTCAGAGCCCCTAAATGCTCCCCTCCCCTGCTTCTCCGCATACTGATGCCAATAAGGAGTGTGTTTATAATGAACAGATCTACAGCCTGCTGCTCATCCGGCCATTATCTGCTTCCTGCTGCACAGTGGGACCTTGGGGCTTCATTGGAGTATAAATATGATCAATAGCCAGCCTCTTCTTATTATCACAGCAGTGCATACCTCAACAAAATCTTCATATTTCTAGCCACAGGAAATGGCAGTCACACATTTATGGTCCCCAGAGGATGAACCCTACGGACTTTGGTGACCCGACTTTTCATCAAATGGCACGAGGTCGACGTTTTTGGCTTTTAGTGAAATATCTCGACAGCTGTTGCCATGAAGTTTGGTTTAACGCCTTTATGGTGCCCAGAGGAAGGACTGTAATTCGTTTGGAGATCCTCTAACTTTATGAAATGCCTGCTAAACTAATGACATTACCATCAGCTTCATTCGTCTAGTTTTCTTTAGTTCAATTCTTTTTGTCATGCTTTTCTAATGTTCCCGTCTTCTAAGTATTTTGAGGCTACAGCCATCTTTGTCGTAGACAGTTAGGAGTTGTTCTTGTATATATTGAGGAGCTAGGCATAAGTTGCATGCAGCTCGTTGAATAAGACTGCATTGAAATAGTTATTAGTACATTTTTCCATTCCTCCATCTTTCACGTTATTGTTTAGTTTTTATCCGTTGACAAAAATGTTATACAGTTCGTGACAGTTCTCGCTTTCAATGGCTACTTTTTATTTAGTTATGCTTTTGCTTCCGTCACAATGTTTTTGTCGACGAAATTAACATCCGACACTTAGCACTTAGGAAGAAGCCTATTGGCAGGAAGCTTAAGACGAGTTCTCCATTTTATATCAAGAAGAAACTAATAACACACACACACACACACACACACACACACACACACACACACACACACACACACACACACACACACACACACACACACACACACACACACACACACACACACACACACACACACACACACACACACACACAGTGATGACAGTATCTGTGGAAAATATCTGCCACGTCTGGCAGGATGCAAAACTTGAATCTCTGTCTCTCTGGCCTTGGGTGGATTAGCCTGCTTAGGCCGAGGCTGCAGCGAGCTCAGGGGACGGAGGATGGCACGAGCTTTCATGCTCCTCTCCACCCCCGAAGCTTTTACTCTCACCATCTCCTTTTATAAGGATCTGAGGAAGTGGGGGGGGGAAATACTCCAGAGAGGAAATATCTGTCAAAAGCTCTGATTCATGCAAAATGGAAACATACATTAGCAAAATAATCAATAGCATATTATTCCACATGTGGACGTGTGTTAGTGTAACCTCAACTGATCTCCTGCTGAACAGCCTTTAGCCAACCACACCCAGGGATTATGCTGCTGTGAGTAAAGCTGTTTTCATTGCTGATGTCATTTCTTGAAACTGCCCTTTTTATGTGATAATGCAGAGTTTAGCCGAGGCTCTCGCTTCCCCTCACGCCTTCCAGCAGCAATGTCTACAGACCCCCAACACAGTTCATGAATGACCCATTTAAATGAGCAAAAAGCAGATACAAATACATATATCGACCAGTGTTATCTGCAGCCATCTATTGCAAACTTGCAATTAAATGCTGCATTTAATATTATGTTTAATAGGAAATACAAATCTTATATATTGGACCATACTGGTGGCCAATATCGATGTGCAGAGACGTCAGACATGCTTTAAATGGGTATTCAAGATCGAATTCACACTACCCTTTTAAAAAGGACTGCATGAAAGATATTTGTGGTAAGAAAAGTACGAACATTATGTATTGTTTTTCTCTTTTCTCTAATTTTCCATGCCTCAGATTTATATTTTATTTAATCAGTTCCTTGTTTAAGGATAATAACAACAACAACACAGTGTTGCGCAATTATATGCAGCTGTAGTCCATTTATGGTACCAAAGAAAAACAAGACAGTAATTCTTGAGGAATTGAACAAAACAAAGATAGAATATTAGAAGAACCGATGTCTCAGTTTTGAGAATTGATTGAAAAGATTTTCTAGACAACATTGCTCATGAATACATTGGCTTTCCACTGTGTTGTTAACTTGTCTTGGTCCATTGTGAAACACCAGACATCACTCTTGGATAAATTGCTCACAGTTAATAAATAACCTGTTATGAGAGGTCTCCAGGCAATGCCCCGTTATAAAAAGATTCCCAAGTCAAGAAGGTTGGGAAGCAATGGCTTGGTGCTTTATAACCCTCCCTTAAAACCCACCGAAGAGAGCTGCACGAGTGTGGTGTTAAGGACATGATTGTGTAAATTATGGTTCAACAGCTTTTGCATCTTGCAGAGGTGTGGGACAATCCCTGAAAGAAAATGACTACATTTCAAAAAGGAACTCAGCACACGGCGCTGCTCCAAATGCAACTGAACAAGTGTGGCTCAACACAGTGACAGCCCAGCTAGCTGTTCCAGATGTGCGGACCAGCTGAACCCTCCTTCAGGCTGTAACTCCCCCCCCCCCCACCCACCCACCCACCCACCACTGCCCTTTTTCGCTGCACATGCCTCCCATAATGGATGCACACGGTTCCCCCCGGGCCCGTAGCCACAGCAACCATCTCCTAAGTGGGCCGGAGAGGTCCCCGATGTGCTTGTGGGTTGACCCTTATTCACACCATGGGGAGCGGAGGAGCTAAGTATATAATACCATGACTCACAACACGGCTACTGTGACAAGAGATGACCATCCTCGCACCATTAAAGCCTCGTCAGGAGACTATTAAACTGCAGTAAAGCAACAACACAGTACGTTTCTAACTTGTCAGGGCAGATTGAGGTTACATGCATGTTTGTGTGCAGGATTGAGGCATCAATATAAAAACACAATTAACACTGAGATTGTGCTGAGCAAGCTGCAGCTCCTGTGGTTCCTACTTGCTGACGGGGCGTCCAGGGGAACGTCTGAGGTGCCGTTTACTGGACCAAAGTCGCAGAACACCTCCATTTCACTTTAATTGATATACCACCGCACGTCTTAACTAGTTTAGAACAGTTTAACCAACATTTTTTCCCAAGCTGGCATCCTTTTGTTGTGGGTGTGACTTTTTGAGCTTCTGCAAGCAGAATCTCAGAGAAAATGTTTCTATTATTCCAGAAAAAAAGTATTCAGATCCTTAACTTAAAGTAAAAAAAAGTAGTAAAAGTATCTCTTTGTAAAAATACTCAATTACAGGTAAAAGTCCTGCTGTGAAAATGTTACTCAAGTTAAAGTACATGTTATTATCAAAATTAACTTAAATGTAAAAGCACGTATAATTTGTAATAAGTTAAGTATCTCAAAGTGCTGTACTGGTGGCCTCCTGGTGGTCTGGATGGAGAACGAGCAGGTGGGGTACTGAGGAGAGAGCCAACACTTGGTCCAGGTAGTGACCCCTAAAATACAGCCGTGCCTCCTCCAAAGAAAACCAAACCGCCAGCTGGGGCACACCGACCAAACCTACAGCCGGCGGCCCGCTGGGGAGAGCGAATTAGCCAATGAGTGATGCAGCGATGTCAGCGCGCTCTCGTCTCTCCGCCAGCATACAAATGAGAACAGCTGTAGAGCAGACTACATGCTAGCATCAAGTGATCCTCGGCAATCAGTTCGGTTTGATATCAATCTGTTGTTTGCTCTTCGGCATCTTTAATCTTAATTCAAAACCTGCCACAGAGGGTTTCATCAGTGTGGAGAATGTGAGAGGCTACAGAGGGCACAGGAGGTGCAGGGTGGAGGAGGGGGAACCTAGGGGTTTGTAGACGGGGGGCGGCCCCGTCTGTCTGAGGGGCCCATTGTGAAGAAGACACTTCCTGGCTGGAGAAATGGCAGCATTTTGTTATAATATTGATTGCTTTAGTGTCCTAATTGGAGAGCAGGGCTGAATGGCTGACTGGAGGGGGGATCCCTGAGCATATTCCCTTCAGCTACGTTGAACAGCAGCTCGGGTTATTCTTAGCTCCTAATGCCCCCCTGCCATACCCAGCTCTCCTCTTCTTCCTCCTTCTTCAGACCACAACATGAACTAATGCAGGGTCAGGGAGGCACCGCTGGCTATGCAATGCCAAGCACTTAAACAAATCCACAGTACATTTTCAGAGTTACTCAAAAATATCTTACCTCCCCAAATACTTTTTTTGTTTTTGTTACTTTAAACTTGATGCACAACAACCGCCCAATAAGTCCAATAATAGCTTAGCAAGCGTAACTAAGCACGGCAGGCCTGTCAAGCGATACTTGGCATTGAAAGAATTTGGACATGGTGTTTGTTTTATTTCCCGAACCTTGTGGATGCCGATCTTGAATGCAACTACATCAGAGTGTAAGCTTACATTAGTGGTACTGTGCTGCTCTTTATTGGATTTGGGGTAAATCTCACTCCACACGCCAATGTTACCCAAGACATGTTTCCAAGTCTTCTGCATGAATCATTAGCTGGTGAGGATGTTGACGTTTTGTAAACCCTGAAAAGTCAGCCAGAGACTGCGTTTTCAAGTAACTCATGCAGCTAATTAGCTAGCTACGTAGCTTTAGCTAAAGAATATGACTGTTATTTCAGCTGCCAAATTGATAGTTCCTAGGAAGAAATAAGAAGTCTGCTTTTGTCTACCTCTGTCTAAAGTCAAGGATCTACTGTTACTAAGAATTTCCGTAATCGGCCACTTGGTACCATCGTAAACTGCATAATAAATAAATAAAATGCACTTCAGGAATTTGTGTGTAGCATATTGGGCTAAGCTACAACTGCATTTCGTCGTGCAACCCAGAGTTGCATCATGACAATCAATGATCATTAAATCCTTTATCCTTGAATAACCTTTATGATCTCGAAAATAAACGTCTGAACTCATCCAGCTGGCGCCACATTTACATCATCATCCTAATAATTTAAGAATTACCCCGCCCCATAATCTGTCGTAACCCAATCCTGATGCATTTTAGGTCCAGAGGGAGTTCAAATGTCTCCAGTAATACCCTCCCCATGTGTCCATGTGTTCAAATCCTCGACTATTGTTTCATAAACCCAGGCTTGTATTTCCACTTGAAAGCTTAGATGTGTTCCTCGTACTTAAAATTGGCCCTGCTTTCTGTTCTGAGAGAGAAGAGAGCTTGGCCGCACTATAAACAACGCTCACATTTCTGCACCAGACTGTACTGAGTGCGCCGCTGTCGCTGCATTAACCACCACCCAACACACATCTGCACTAATGGATTCACAGAAGTGACACGTCTGCTGCGGCAATAATTACTAATTTATGCTTCGATGACAACATGGAAGCCGGAGCATTAACCCATATAGATTTAGCTGCATGTACTGTATGGTTGGTATCCATCACGGGGGTTAACATTTATGTCTCAGGACAGGTGCTCTCAGTATATATATTAAAGCCTGGTCGCTCTTCTACAAGAGGTTAGTGCCCCACACACACCCCACCCCTCTCATTGCCTATTGTGCCAAATACTTGTGTGTAGCCAAACCAGCTGAGTGGCAGCCATTCACCCAGCCACGTTTCTACGGCAACATTCATCTGCCCTCGCAGACAGGCGAACCCTCCCAGCCCACCCACTCATTCACTCAGTGGACTCGATACAGAGACCACCAACACTCCCCACCAAACTGTTTCCTCACAGGGGCCTCGTGTGTCTGATCTCTGCCAAGCCTGTGAAGACACCGTCTGGTGTCGACTGGACCTTCCAACATGTTGGGGGTCACATGGTTTCATATTAGTGTTGCAAGAGCCCATTGAGTTGCTTTAAAATGCCCAAATATATTGAGTTTACTATCATAAAAGACCAAGACAACAACAAAATAAACTGATTTCTTTCCCCATTTTGGCAGATTAATTCTGTCTGTCGACTAATCGACAACCGTTTCAGCTCTATAAATGATGAGTAATCAAAAAAGTAATCAATAGGTTAATGAAAAAGAAAACAATCGTTAGTTGCAGCTCTGTTTCACATGCGGAAGAGAAGAGACCTGCTGCTCGTATCTTCTGAAGTAATAACAATGCATTACATGAGGCGGTTATGATTCAAACTGCAAAAACAGAAGCGACAAATCAGATTTGTAGAGATAAAATTATTATTATTATTATTTCACCGTTTAAATTAGATTAAAAAATAAATCTGCCTTACATCCCTTCCCTGGATAATACAGCGTTTCCGATGTTGTGTCATGAAAGTCAAAGCCCTCAGTGCCTGAAGGCTCTCAGTGAAGCAGCAACTAAATCAACAGCGACCGGCCCGACTGCCACCTGACCGAGCTCGTCCTCGTGAAGAAGCCCAAAAAAAAACTTGGTCTATTTTAGCACAAGGGCGCATGTACTCTGTCTCACAACAACGAAAAGCCTCGTAAATCACTGACCAGGACAGAGGCTAGTGGACAGCTACGTCTGCATGAAAAGCAGAACTACATTCATAGGAGACTCAGACATACCAAATATATCGTTAACCACAAAAGACATTAAAATAGAATAATGCAGCAGTGTTAAAATGATCTATTAAACTAATTCTGCACAGTTTTTGCATGCTATGAAAAGCCTCTGTAATGCAAATTAGATTAGAGGCGATGTCTCGAAATAGATGCGTGTGCATGCTTCATCTTTTGAGCAGTAATCTTGCAGCATTGTAGACAGAATATCTTCGGGATTTTCTTCTTTCAAGCAGCATTTTAACATCTTTTATTCCATCACTGCAGCTGAGAATAACTTGAAGCGACTTTGTGATAACTGAAAATATGCACACTTTTAATTACCTTCCAGGAAGTCATACGACATTTGTTCGTATGATTTGGATGTTATTCCTGATATTTCTATAGGTTCTTCTTCTATTAAAGTTGCGCGATTATTTCACTTCGCCATAAGTTCCCTCATGCCGCTGCAACATCTCTGCTAGTATCACAGTGTTATTAAATGTCATATGAAGCACGGCAAGCGTCGTTCTGTTGACTTTACATGTAGTGAACAACTCTGCCTCTTTCACGTGAAAGGTCCCAGAGCTAAATGGGAAAACCCAGAGTTGAGGCCAGATGACCTGAAGAGAGCTAAAGAGTTAAACTTGCTTTGTGAGAGAGGACACCTTCATCAATGAACACTGCAGCTGTCGTACCAGGAGAGCAGAGTTTACCCACCATGCCTATAGGCAGCCAAGTCTGTGCAGTATTTGGAACAAAATGTGTCTTAATGACAGACTCAACAAGGTGTCAGTCCACCAAACACGAAAGCATCACCATGAAATTGAACAAACATGCACTTCAGGCTGCCGTGTCTTCTATGTAAGGAATTTTCCAGAGCCTTCCCTGGGATAGGATTTAGAAACAAAGAAGTATCTGCATGTGGAAAGAACGGGAGGGAAAAACATGAGGAGATTGAAAGAGGAGGGAAAAAGGGGAGAACTTGAGTCTGGCTGACAATATATATTCCTCTCCAAAATCAACACCCCTGATGGTTTGTTCTGGAACTGAAAAGAGCTATCTAGTCTGGCGGCGGGTTGAGCGCTCCACCTTAGATGACCAGTCTGCCTGCTGTGTCTACTCCCTCCTCTTCCTCCTCCTCCTCCTCCTCAGTCCCTACCACACCCCTGCCAACCCTCCCTCCTTCAGGCTCATGGGTTGGCTGTGTGGTGCTTCTTTGCACACTGCAGACCGCAGCACATAAATCCTGACAGAGAGAGCAGCCCGAGAACTTGACGCGTCTCCTCAGAAAGCAGCCCAAAAAAACGTTAAAGAAAACAACCACATTTGGTGTTTGTGTTATCCAACGAAGCCACAAACAGAAGCAAAAACATATTTCAATAAAAGGCTTAACTGATGAGTTTTTGAAGACCAACGTCAATACCAAGATGATTAATGCCAGTGTTACATCTTTATATACTTTATAATCCTAGGCCAGATATTACAAATCTCCCCCATAATTATCTAATTATAGATAATATTAAGATCTTCACTAGATACTTTAACTGCACATGAAAACAGAGAATAATTAACAAAAAAAGGTGAAAACACATTTAAGTGCTGGTTCTACTGAACCTAAATCTTATCAGAGAAGGATTATTTTGCATCATATTGTGAAGCAGACGATAGAAGCTATGTCTTATCAGTTTTTGATCATTGTGAATCAGTTACAACATTAATCTCTTAAAAACTGCTGGACCATAATTTGAAAACAAACACTTTAATATTGGACTTCCATAAAGATGAGGTCGTCACATCAGACATATAAATGGTTTAAAACTGATGCAGCCGAGGCAGATATATCCTGAATTTTAGTTCCTGGTACAATCCCCCAAAACACTGGATCCTACATTTCCCATAATGCAACTCAATAGCACTTTTCATTAGACTCCCATTGCCGGACAAATGTCCACGTCTCCATGCCCTCGTCCCCCAATTTATCAGACGTTAGAAAGTTCTCTGCAAAGCCCCAGAAGACATTTTCTCACAGGTTGACTAGCACTGTGATGAGTAAACTGATCTTAATGCGTAAAATTGGTGGAATGCCCCTTTAAGAAGAGAACGCCTGCCTGAAAATAAAAGGAAAACATCAACATCAAATCTGTTTTTTTTCAAAGTACAGAAAGAAAAAACGTTGAAATATAATCTAAATATTCTCTCTCTCGCTGTTAGTGTCCTGTTGGACCTTGAACAACATGTGTGCATATTTTCAGACCCTCCCTTGGCGAGAGACATTAGTTCTGGCGCGGTACAACGACCAACGGTCTCACAGGCAGTAAAAGCAGCCAGGTCAGGCAGTCCCCTGAGCTGAGGATAACATTCCCGTTTTAATCTGAGCAGATGAATCCCATCTTCACACATGAAGAGAACGAGAACAGAGAGACTTTCTCTCCAACAAGACTTCTGCAGCCAAGTTTACTCTGGCAAAAAAACAGTTTTTCACTTTTCAAAAACTTAATTTATTAGACATAATAATATAATAATAATAATATTATAATATTTATTAATAAAATATTATTTGTATTGTTCATAAATAACTATAATATACCCAATTATCCCTGCCAGTAGTAGGGAAAGTATGTATGGAACTGTAAAAATATTAAACATTCAGATGACACAATGGTTCACAAACCTCTGCACCTTATTCCTCGCCAAAACTTAATGCACTAGCAGTTCTTTCACACCTCACTCCCTCACTCACACATACAGTATATACTAACTGCCAGACCCTGACTCCTGACCCCGCAGTGACCCAAGGAGAGGGACCCGACCCCTGGGGAGGGACCAGCTGCCCTCAGCTCCCCCGTGTGATCACGCTCCAGACTCAGGCAGCTCAGAGAAGAAGTGAGTTAGCGTGCCAAAAAAAACCAACCCTGTTCGCTTCCGAATAAGACAGAGACAGAGACAGAGAGAGAGAGAGAGAGACAGAGAGACAGACAGAGACAGAGAGAAAGAGAGAGAGACAGAGAGACAGAGAGCGAGAGAGAGAGAGGGAGAGATAGACAGACAGACAGAGACAGAGTGAGACAGAGAGACAGAGAGAGACAGAGAGAGAGAGAGACAGAGAGAGAAAGAGAGAGAAAGAGAGACAGAGAGCGAGAGAGAGAGAGAGATAGACAGACAGACAGAGAGAGAGAGAGAGACATAGACAGAGAGAGAGAGCGAGAGACATAGACAGAGAGAGAGAGAGAGAGAGAGACATAGAGAGAGAGAGAGACATAGACAAGGGAGAGATGATAGACAGACAGCAGAGAAAGAGATGAGACAGAGAGGACAGAGAGAGACAGAGAGAGAGAGAGAAAGAAGAAAGAGCGAGAAAAGAGAGACACGAGCGAGACGAGAGAGCAGATAGACAGACAGACAGAGAGAGAGAGAGGAGAACATAGACAGAGAGAGAGAGCGATGGACATAGAAGAGAGAGAGAGAGAGAGAGAGAGACATAGACAGAGAGAGAGAGAGAGACATAAGAACAGAGAGAGAGAGAAGGAGAGAGAGAGAGAGAGAGAGAGAGAGAGATAGAGAGAGAGAGAGGAGAGAGAGAGAGAGAGGAGAGAGAGAGAGAGACTGCTGCTGACCAACAGCAACAGCTGAAGTGCTTTTTCCCGCTCGTTTTTAAACGTGGCCTGATCACATTCAAAGCAACACACAGATGTTTTTTGGAGGTACTTTTAGTTTCCTTGAGTATTTTCTTTCCTCATGCAACTTTATACTTCTACTCCACAACATCTCAAGAGACAAAAAAGAATTGTGAAGGTGTCACTTTGGAAACTAATCTAAAGATATATTATATAATAGTCACAGGGGACAGTACTTGTTCTTGATTATACTTACATACTTGAACATTTCCATGATGTATTTGTTACACTGTGGTATTACTTTCTTTAACAGATCTGAATACTTCCTCCACCACTGACAAGCCATCTACATGATTTGGAATAAAGCAAATAAACATCTCAAGGTGAATTAAAGATGATAAAAGGCTCTTTCGAGTACAGAATATGCAAGTGTGACAAACGCTGCTGCTTTCTTCTCAATAAAGTCACCCGCTGACATTTCTTTTTATGTCTTAAAATAAGCAAAATTAAATCGTTTCCATTTATAACTCGTCTGGCTTTGGGATTGTGCGCAGCAGACAAATGGCAAAACATCTGGATTATCTAATTTTAGCTTCTACTCAGACAGATTGCTTTAAGCGTACATGACCTGAAGTACAGTTGGAATTATTTGCTGAATGTTAAAGCAAGAAATATTTCTGCTTTTTGCACATGTTCGAACTCCACAATTATAAAACCCTGATGCCCGTAATGTGGCAGAACGGTTTCAGTCCTGCTACATCGGCGTTGGATCTGTGAGGCTTTTTCTGTCCTGTGTCAGCCTTTCCACTAATATTTCAAAGCTTTAACTACGGGTCAGCTGTGGAACAGACGTCTTCCGCACAATATCGCCTTTCATTCTGTAGTCAGCCTGCTGGATACATTTCAATACCGAAGACATTTGAAAGACTCAACGTGTCTAAACGCAACATCTCTCTCACTAAACTGACTGTTGCCCTTTATAACAACTTTTCAAAGCATCTTGAGCCGTTTAGATTATTATTATGTTTATACCTGAGTGGATCGATTGGTGGTACATCCTGGGTGGACTGAGGCTTATTAAAAAGAAATTGATTTTCTCTGTTTTATATAATTGTACATTTAAATTTAAATAGAACGACAGATTCATTGTAAAAACAATCAGCAAATTAAATCAATAATGAGAATAATTGGTAAATTCCAGCCATATTCTTAAATAAAACCTCTATAGGGGGTTAACACTTCATTGGGAGCCGCAATCAGACTTTTAAGTACCTTTATGGGACTTTTTGAAGTGTTTGCTGGCCTCAAACTTTCCCCGTGGACTCTGACTTCTCATCTCTGTCAGTTTTAAGGTTAACAAGTAGAACAACCTGCCATCTGACAGCTACACCGTAGATGCTCCGTCCTAAAACTGTGAAGTAAATATCGTCTTGAAGGCTAAAAATGTAATGTGGTTTGTTCTTTTAGCGGTTTTTCCACACACCATTCATGTCCTAAAAGCATCTGGGGAGGTTTGTGGTTGCAGCTCTATTAGCTACTAATACATCCCCAGTCTGTGCTGAACACAACCACAGATACAGATTATAGAGATGAGTTAGCAACAAGTGATGAGTGCACACAAAGAGCTACATCTACTGAGTGTAATGAGACTATATACTCGTTTCTATGAATGCAGCCGTCAATGTCCAGTATTTACAGTGGATTTGGCAGTAGCCATGTGCTGCTCCCCTCCTGAACTTCCTGCTGTCAGCACAGTTCATGGAAGCTGAACTGGAACGCAGCCGGTAAAGAAGAAGAAAAAAAAAGAAAGACAATGAACGGGAACGCGGCCAGCCGAGTCCTGCGCAACCTTGAGTTGTCGTTGGGTCAGCGGTGAAGTCATTCTGGAAATCCCATAAACAACAACTCCCACTTTCTTATCAACACAGGAAGAAACAACAATCCTCGCTTTCACTCTCACTTCTTTAAAGGATAAAGCATCCGTGTGAATGAAAACCACTGCTGGTGTGATGCAACAGTGTGACTTCAACCAAATATCATATTCAAACTATTGTTTTGTTCAATATATCACGGGGTATTTCTGCTCTTCTTGAGCAAGACTGTGGAAGTTGCTTACGAGTTTTAACATTTAAATTAATAATCAAAGTAATTCAACGAGAACAAATGGCAAGTTCTTCACTTACATGTTATGAGTTGGTTGCTTTGTTATGTTTCATATCTTTGCAAAATTAACATCTTTGGTAATAGGAGTAAAAAAGAAAAGAAACATTGCATTGGTTTCTGGTATACTGTGACATTTCATGACCAACAACCAAAGTTATTACAATTCATCCTCTTGGGACCATTTCACGGCAAGTTCGAGACTTTTCACTACAAACCAAGAAATGTTAACCTCATAGTGCCGCTTGATGAAGAGTCAGGGGATCAATAGGAAGTACGTAGGATCTGTTCACTGGAGAACATGAATGTCAGTTGTTAAGATATACCAACTTTGCTTGGCTAATAAAACCAATACCCAATCAACCAACATAAACTCCATGTGAAGGTCTTTTAAAAGCGTAGGAGCTCTTCAGATGAAGTTTCAGATCACTTCCTGTTTTCAGTTTAAACTTTGAAGCAACCCAGACTGAGAAGACCTCAGGTTAAAAAGTCTCATCACTGAATGATTGTTAACTTTTGCACACATCAGTTAGAAGGTCTTTAATATCGGCTGCAATTGGGCTTTTTGACCAACCAGCTGGGTGTCGCCATGCTTAATGCAATGCCAACTCCATCCATCCCCCATTAGCTGTAGTGGAGGGCTGGGGGCAGGTCGTGCAATTAGGCCACCACAGCCCATGGGGAAATGACACTTCAGACAGGGAGCCAACAAAGACGGTCATGTAGAGGAAATGTGACACAGATTAACCCCTTCAGCACAACAATAATAGCATTCACACCACTCCTCCGTTAAGAACTGGATGAGTGTGGTCTGCGAGAGCTTCCTGTGCACCATCACAAGGGAAACAGACTTGAATGGACGGTCTCAAATCGTGTGTTTATTGTCACATGGGATGCAAGAGGATGCGTTCTACGTCACAACAGCATTGTAAGAGTCGGGTGGGGAGAGGGACGCTGCTGATCGGTGGGGGTAAACGGGAGAAAGGCTGGAGAAAGGTCAGGATATGAGAGGCCTCGGCTGGCGGCGCAGGTTTATATTAACTCAGGGTGGTCCGAGATGACTGCAACACACAAAAATGTCAATGAAGATATTCGGGACGTAAGAGAAAGCACACACACGCAGAGGATCCAGAAGAGGCCAGGGCTGTGAGAACCGGCCTGGACAATGTTCCATTGAAGGGAGGAAGACAATAAAGCCTACAGACGTGAAGGTCTTCGCTGCATTTTTCTGGGCAACACACCAAAATAGAGCGCCTGCTCTCAGTACGCCATTCCAGTCTAACACCCTGACATTTTGGTGAAATAGCCGAATTCCCTCTGTGAAAATCCCTACACAGGCGTGATGTGGCGGGGCTGAGCTGGGAGTCTTCCCGGCATTTTTGTGGGCTAAACATGCAGCTTGGCTTGCACTAGAAAGGCATACCAGACGTGTGAAGCATTCAGCGCTTTCCTGTCTGAAAGCCTGAGAGATGGTTGCTCGCTGAAACAGCTTAGGCAGCTTCCATATGAGTTGTGCCGATATCCCTTTCACCCTGAACAGCCTCGAAACATTAAACACTTCCAACTGCTGTTTTACATTCCCAAAAACAAAAAACAACTGCCCTAGAAACGCAGCCGAAAAACAGCAGATTCATGGTTTGGATTAGCGTGTGGAGCTGGTGCTCGTTTAGACATCATGTGAACGTCACCGTGTCAGATCAGCTGACTGAAAGACAGCAGGAGAAGTGTCACTTCCTTCTATGTTTCCCCCCAGGTGTTTCCTCCGGTCTGAAGTCAGCAACACGCCCCTGACGTCATTTCTCTGGCTCGCTTTTATTGACCTGCGACCCCTTCACCATCAGTCCATGGACCTGAATGTTGATGTGACTCCTGTGTCAACCAGCAGAGAGCCAACCGGACCCTGACACTATCAGAAAGGAAGCAGAGAGAGGGAGGATACTGGGAAAACAGAGACCCAAAAGTTTGTGTTGCTTAACCTGTGATGGGACTTTTAAATGCGGCTAGAAGTTTGGAAGACAATAACAGCCATTCTTTGCTCATTTTTCCCTTGGTGGATCTATAAAAACTGCGTGAGAGAAATACAACAGCAGGAAATTCCACATTTGTTGTAACACGGCACTGGAAATGACTCTCCGGAGATTTGTAGCTCAGCAGTTCTGCCAAAACTCAAGAGTGAGAAAAAGAAAAGAATGGAATTATACAGTCCGGTCACGGCTCATTGATCTCTTCGCCCAAAAAAAACCACACTCTCCAGGGAGAAACACAACAAACACCAACAACAGGGAGAAAATTCAGGCTCATCTGTATGTTTAGTGAATGCAAGTTAGACCTTACAAGGAGAAGATATCAATATATCCGGCAGAAATCATAAAAAATAGAGCTGTGCAATACTCACAGGGCAAATTAACGTCATGCTACAACTGTTTTGCTGCTTGACAGAAAAATTCTGATAGAACATAATTATTTTCACAGATCACAGAAAATAAATAAATCGCAATATCAGTTCTTGTCAATATCGTTCAGCCCGAATCGAATGTTCTTATGCATTTGAGATCTTGCCTGAAATGTAAACAACTGCACCGTTCTCTCCTTTGCACCAAATATATAATTCAAGCTTCCTAAAACAAAAATGTCCCCCTGCGCTACCAACTGTCACTGACTTCTCATGATGCAGATTGGCTTAAATGTAAAGAAAGATAGGCTACATGCATTCCCCAAAGCATGATGGGAAGTGTAGTTACAGAACTCAGAACAAGATTAGAGCGTAAGTCGATTAATCAACAGCCCACAATTCTTTACTCGTACAGCATTTTCAAATTGGCGTAATGGTGCAGCGGTGGGCCGTCATTTAAGTTTTATTAATGCCTGGAAGCTGTTTAAGGGTGTTTAGGGATTGATGTTGTGACTCAGGGCTGGGTGTCATAACAGGGAGAGTCAGCAACCTCCTTGCACACATCATCTCCCCTGGGTTTTTCCCTTTTACTCTGAACCTGCTTTTAATATTTCAGCAGACTGACGCATTTCCTGGCCTGTGCCTAGACCCGGTTCTGGCCCAGTCACGACCAGAAGTCTGCCCCCGCACACAGAGGAAGGCAGGGAGGACGGAAAAGGGGAAGAGAAGGGGAGAGAATGAGGCAGCTAGTGAGAGGGATGGAACAAATCAAAAACAGATGCTTGTACACGTGTGATTCAGCATTTCAAAACGGAGCAGAGAAAGAGCATGTGGAGCCCATTGATTTATCCCTTTACCTCCTCCTCAATTTCAATATTTGTATTGGACATACAGTCATTTTATATTCCCAAGATGACGACAAAACACACAGCTGTATGGTTGAAATCCCATCTTTTCTCCCATTTCCTGACCCATTGGGTGATAAACATGTAGCATACGCTGATGTTGATACACCTGGAAACTACCCAGCCCCCCCCCTGAGATTATATGGCTTTCCAAGCAGCCTGGTCATCAGGGGAGAAATATCAGAGACGTGACATTAAAACAGTGAAATCTGTTAGTCATAACTCTCTTTTTTATCTCCTTGTGTTATCTTATTTTTCAAGAGTGTAGTGGTAAGACAGAGTACAGGTCATTGTGTCTGCCGTCTGCGAGCGAGTCTGCTGACAAATGACGCACAGCCGTCCAGTCGCCGTCTCACTGAGAGGACACTTCAACTCACAAGCTGCCTTTGACTGGAGAGATGGACCACGAGTTGCAGCCGTTAAGTGATGAGGAAATTGCGTATTTTCCAATTAGTGTTTATCTTGAATGTAAAGCGCGGTCAGCGAAATGCAGTCCAGGCTAAACACGCTGCACCCCTAATGAGAAAACCTGATACTGATTAATCTGATTTGTAAAGCTTGGACGTCTCTGTAATGTTTCTAGGTCATGCACTCGTTAACAAGGACACATTTCAAACAATACAGGCTCTCAAAGCAGTTAAAGAAACAGTTTTTTGGAAATGCTTTCTGGCAGAGTTACATGAGACTCTCATTTCTGTTTGTTAGGCTGAATGTGTTTCTGCAGTCGGTGTTGAAGCGCCTCAAACAGCAAATTTACTAAATGTACATCAACTATAAACTGTAAACTGTTTGTGTTGAGTTGAAATAAAAACAGATTTTCAGATTCTCTGGTTGTTTCTCTCGATACTCTCTCTCTCTCCTTTTTCCACTCTGTACATTCATGATTCATAAAGACCTTTGCATGTAAGCGAGTCTTTCCATTTACGTTGTATGCTATTGCACAGTTTCTAAAATTCACTTTGCATTCTGCAAGGTTACAGCTTGTAGCCCATTAGCTTAGCTTAGCATAAAAACAGCTAGCCTGGCTTTCTCCAATGTTGGCTTGGGCGGTATTACGGTATACCAGGGGAATTACAAATTCCGACAGTATGACGTAAATACAGACGCTTTTCTTAACGCTGTATTGATGCGATGTATTGTAGTGCACAGCACGCGCTACCAGAGGTCGGTCTCTTCTGGTGGAACAGGAAGCTGAGCTCAGAAAGATGGCGACTACAGATGGTGGGGAAACCGTTACAGGACTAGTAAAACAAATGTAAACACCTCTGGGCCTGTTTGGGAGTGTTTTGAGTTTTGTCTTCCAACTACAAAGGCAATCATCTATGCTCAGCCGACTAACGTGTCGTAGCGAAAGACAGCGAGCGTATGTGACGGCGAGTAAGAAGTTAGCAGTAACGTTATAGCTGTGAACGTAGCAGAGCAGTGTGTGTACAGTTTAGGTTGTTTGTTGGTGAATAAAAAGATACAACTTCTGAAGACCCAAGCCAAGTTCCCCGTGTCTTGCTTGCCACCGTATGCCGTACGGCCGAAACATAAAATTGCGTAAAAGAGGAAATGCACTGCCGTCCTGTCGTATAACACTGGCCTTTCCTGCAGTGCATCTGACAGCTCTACTTTCAGAATGGATAATCCACCAGGAACATTAGTCAGACTATTTATAACAACTCAGAATTATAGTACATTTCATGTAACCGGTAGCCCGCTGTGCCCTCACGTTGCAGCTGAGGCTTAACTCCCTCCTTTAGGGGGGGGGGGGGGGGTCGGTCGGTCGGTCGGTCGAAAGTGTACAGATGATACGAATCCAACTATGAAGTATTCCAACAACCTGCTCTGATGCACCAATTTCAAACATTTCTCTCGTGTTTCTAGATGTTTCTGTTCGGACAAAACACATGACCAGGTTCCAGTCTCTGAGGCAAATTGGAAGCCCGTCTCTTACATATCAAGAGGAAAGTGGATTTTCTCTTCTAAACAGCATGAGACATCTGATATCTACAGCCATGCAGAATTGAGATCAGATGTTCGGTTCTCCATTACCATAATCCAATCTGCTAGGGAAAACAAATGCCGAGTTGTGAGCGATTTTGTTCACCCACACTGTGAAGTAAGACCAAAAGGCTTGAATTATCAGCGTTCAAATCTGCGTTCCAGTGTGTGTGATACTGCACTCGCTGGCCTCGCTCTTGTTTTCTAACTCCCCTGCCTCGCATTAGTCATTGCTGGTCTCATTCACTCTGGTTTGTGATAGGACTACTAATGCCAATTTACTACAACTCGTCCGTCATTTAGGGCTCAGGATGTTGCCATAGTGCTGATTCAATGTATGCGGCGCAGCGTGCGCAACCTGTGGCAACACCGGATGGCTGATTTGAAAGCGAGGCGAGAGCAATTGAGCTAAGTCTAGCTATTAGATTTCATCGCACTTAATAAACTGTTCACACTCTTTGCCAGTTGCGCGCTGACTGATGGAGGTCTTTGTCAGCTCTCAGGATGTCCGACAGAAGCAGATTAGCAGCGTTCAGCATGCGGCACCCTGCTTTTCGTGGGTCTTTGTGTGTGCAGTGTGTGAAACGTCTTGCTATTCATTATAAAATTAAATGAGAGGGACAGCCAGGCCTCATGTGGTGATCCCCCTCAGTGCAATACAAAAGACTCAGGGATGACATCATCTCTGCATCGCAAAGCATTTCACCAGGGATTCATTTGCATTTACACAAATCAAATAACTTCCTGCATATAGGACATTGGAAATAGACACAATATAATACCAGCACTATATAAAATGTTCAGGGACCTCATGTTCTGCCGTGTCTACTACCTAAGTTTTTTTATGATAACATTTACAATGATTTAGAGTAAACTACTGGATGTCTATTATTTAGAGAGTAAAGAATGAGTAAACAAAAGGAGTGATTTGGTCTAGCTACAGGGGCGGCCCTACTTTCTGTTCACTTTCATGTGAACAGCTTCACACATCTGATTTCCAAATATGAAAGCTTTGAACTTGTAGAAGAACAACATACAGTATATTAGACTGAGCACAATGTATATGGCAAGCCATGCTGTCATGAGGATCCACTTCTACCTCATTATACTCTGAGCAGGAGAAACATAAGAATGGTCTCAATCCACCTCTCCGCACCACATGTGCAAAATCTTCTCTGTCTCCTGAGGTCTACCCCATCTGTTGCACAACAGTCTTACAATAAATCCTACCTTCCTAAACGTTATAACGTTCTGTATTGCTGTTTCTATTATTTTGTCCACCCCTTTTGTACCAATGGAGGGTCGGCCGAATAACAGCTCTCTGTATAATGCAATGCAAGTTCAACAGCACCGCGAACTGCATCCTCTAAAAGAATCGTAAAGTTGAATCAACACTTCTCTAAAAACTGTTTATAACCTTCAAGGGAGGATTTATTGCAGCACTGTTGCATTAGACTGCATTAGTTTTAGCATGGTGTACCTAATAAACTGGCAACTAAGTGTGGTGTATTCCTTCAAAACCCTCTGATAGTCTGCGCGCGGCTGCTTCACACAGTACATGCTTTGGATCCTGGTGAACTCCGAGGCTCCAACTGGCAAAAGCCCTTCATCTGGTCTCGTTTTAAAAAAGATGAAAGCCCTTCCAACTAATGGTGCTGCGCCTTCCCAGTGGGAGGACACCAACGCTGTGATTAAGAAATCATATTGCCGTAATGTATCATTGGATCTGTTTGCAGTACTTCACATCAGTATCAAACTGGACGGTAATCCTCCAGGTGTTGACACCTTGCCGTCCAAAGGGATTGGGCGGGCGAATGTGGGCCAATCCCTGATTAAAGACGCCTGGCATGACCATCAAACTGCACACTGCTGCTTTAATCCCTGTCACTTTCATTACCTGGAGTTGTTAGCTCCTGGGCACAGAGCTCACTAACGGGCTTTAACAAGATGGTAGAAATGCCCACTGGGGCAAGCGCCACTGAGCCTTTCTCGCTCATTAAATCCAAGTACACAGATGAAGATTAAAATAGCGGAATAAACTCACAAGGGTGGGGGAGATGCTAGTAGAGTTTAATGGGTCCAAACAGGACACAGGCTTTAAGGGTAAGACCTTAAATAAAGAACAGAACAGCCTTGTCTATACATGATTAAGATATCAGCTGCGCGTGGAGATGGATGTGAAGGAGATCAGCTGGAAAGTGTTGTTTTTTCCCCCCCAATTACAATAATGCTACAATAACCCTTAACTGGCCAAAGTCACAGTCTTGTTGGGAGGAGCTTTCTTGGATGAACAGAAGGGCACACATTCAAGATGGAAGGAGGTCAGTCTGAAATAGAGCAGAAGACCTTGCAGTCAGTAGAAATCCCTTCCAGCTCCATGCAGCTGGAGATGCACAGTTTCCCAGAAACACAAGCTCGACATGGAGGAAAATACGCGATGACGTTGTTGAATAAGTGACATTGCGATGACAATAATAAAACTATATATTGAGAAACCTCAAAACTCCCAGAAGAAAAAGTTCTGGGTACCTTTATGAATTTAACATGCAAAGCAGTTGTTTGCATGTCTTATACATGAGCGGGAATAGACCCCAAAATTAAATCAGGGCCCTCCTCTCAGTATTAAATATGAAGTCATGAAGCGAATGCCTCTTTAAATACCTTTAACTTCCCCACAGAGAAGGAAACAGATGGGAGTACATCTTCAAATATACATTAAATAAATCCAGACGCCAGAGGAGTCAGGGTCACTCAACAATGCACAGTATGCAAACATGAGCTCAAATGCAACAATTTTATAAACCAAGCGGTTATTCAATAAAATATCCAGCAGTTTAATAGAGCTTGAAAACAATCCTTAAGGTACTTACAGTATTCATTCACTTCATTTCTTATTATTTACCTACATTCCCACTAAGCAGGAGTAGTGAATTCATCTCTTACAAAACGAGACATTACACGAGATGCTCTGAATTCTTTCATGCCCGTCATCTCGTGGAATTTGACATACACCCCCCCCCCTTCACCCTGTCATCTGACTTTGTGTCATGAATCCATCCATCCAGTCATTCTCTCACAGACGCTGGAGACACACAAACAGTAAGCGCCACAGGTCATTGAACTTGTATTCCCAAACTGTCAGGGCTCTCCACTCTGCTCTGTGGCTTAATGACAAACCCATCACTATGAAGGCAGCTCGCCCCCCCCCCCCCCATCCCAGCTGTTCACATGGGAAGGGAGGAAGGATCGTTGGGGCTGTCTGCCCCGGGCCATTCAGACACAGAGAAAAGAGTCTGTCTCTCAGCAGAAGCAAGAAGCTCTCTGGACAATAGTCATATTCTGCTGGAGGACCTTTTGGACACAGCAAGGACGCCGACCCGCCAAATAGCAAAAAGTGCGGTAATAAAAATATTCTCTAACGCTTAGCATAAATACTAGAAGCTAACATAGTGGTTCAGGAGCCGTAGTCACAAAACATCCTATTCCTAAGGCTCCAAGTTAGCAGAATAAAATCATAGAATATTGAAAATATAAGTGGAAGTCCTAACTTTAGAGATTCTAAATACAACATTCACAACATTAATATAGCAGCAAACAACAAATACTATTTCTTAAACTCCGCCTCGAGGCACGTTAAGTATGTGAAAATAATCTGCTAGGATTCATATTTTATTTAACATGGTTTTCACACATAACAAGTTTTTTTTCTTTTTACTCTGAAAAGAGGGCTGGAAGCACATCTACTCTAAACTTCATGAAGGTAATAAAATAAAACACAAAGGAGACGTAAAGTCGGAAACTTTATAACATAGCTTCACACCTTCTGCTTTACCCTTCACAATAAAAGCCCCAGACGAATACACTGGATCACTGCTCACTAGAAGGAACATACAGTCACTCAAAACCTTTACGAAGAGGCAACTCGGCCAAATAGCGTACAGCATCTTGGCTTACAAGTTTGATTAATGAGCTAGTTGGCGTTAGACTGCATTGTTGATTCATAGCATGCTAGGTCGCTAGCTGTAGCATACATGCTAACCTGCTAGATAGCTAGTAAGCTAGTTTTAACGGGCAGCTGGCCAATCCTGTCGACCAGGAGATACTGCTGAACCCTGCCGCTATCTATATTTCGGAAAGAGGATATGTCAATATGAAACTTAAATGTGGACATTAATAAAACAATAAGTTTAACCGACTAGTATTTCTGGTGGCGCCTAGCGACGAGTCGACTAATCGCACACTTTCTTAGTTGCTTTGCCTCAAAATGATCCTCTGGCAGTATGTGGAGTGCAACCTCAAATTAACATGTCAGTGGGGAGAAAACAGCTCAAACGTTGCGTGTTGCCACTGTTGTGCCGGAGCAAACACAAACACTTGAGTTCCTGCGGCCGTGTAATCATCCCAGATGTGGAGAGCATCAGTGGTTGCAATCTCACATCTGTCTGAGTCGAAGTATCCATAGAGACGAAACACAGAATGCACACAGTTTGTTCAAGACATCTCCGGGCCCTGAACAGGACGCAACATTTATCATGTTGTTGTGAAGTGGAGTGGAAGTCTTGTTCTCCGTCTTGGTCTGAATGCATGGTAATCGATTGCTAAATGGTTCAAACTGGATCCAACAAATAAAAAAAGCCTGGACCATGTGAGAGATAATTGTCAAAGAAAATGTGTAAAAACATGCAGGAAATTGGCTCCTGTGTCATTTTACACGTGTGGGAAGAGTGTCACTTTCCCGTAATCTGGGCCTGCTGCTTCTTTCCAGTCATCCACCTCCAAGGGATGTTACATAACACAACATAGCGCCTGCTTTTAGCTACACAAAAGGAAACCATTCGAATGGTCCCTGAAAAACACAGTTACAGGCTTCAGTGGTGACAAGAACATGCGTTTACTCAGTCTCTTCCAGCGCCTCTTCGAGTCATTTAAACATCCTGAGCAGCAGATAAAACAGGAAAGCAGGAAAGTACACAATAACTGAACATGGAGCGTAAAAAGGAGCATCTCTCCAGACAGTGAGAAAGATTCTCATTCCACATGCACAACTCCAGTCAGATAAAAGATAACTTTATCAACTCATTCATGAGGGGGGGGGAGGCGTCTCAGATCTTTAAATAATGAGGTAGGTGATTCTTAAGCATGCAGCCTGTAGCCTCGCTGCTTAGCATATGAAACAAGGAAGGAAGAAAGTTAATGCACTCAGCACTTCCTGAGATGTGCCTTTCTCCAGCCCAGATGGCCGTCATTAAGGTGCTGCTGCCAAGTCTGGAAGGCTTTGATTTATTTGGGAGCAGAGATTTTATTTCAGGGAGAGCACACCTCTACACACACACACACACACACACACACACACACACACACACACACAGTATATTTACTCAGATATTGTTCTTGCGTATCATTTTTGGGTACTTCATACATCTACTCCTCTACATTTCAGAGGTAACTATTGTACCTTTTACTCGACTACATTTATTTAAGAGCTGATTTAACTTCAGTCATATGATGAGGTTATAAAATACAAGGCATTGTTACACGTTTTATTGTAAGCCTCTTGCAATAAAGCAGTTTCTACTTATCATGTTTCAGCGCAACAAGCTACACATGCTTCTAACAAACAGCGTTATCAATCTAATAATGTAAAATAAATACAAGGATATAATAAAAGTGTATAAAATGAACCTATAACGTCGTCTATTTATATTTAAAGTGATTTTATCGCATAGTTTTTGTCCCTTATTCATTGAAAGTCTAAAGTACGTATCCGATTGTAAATCACTGAAAATATGAACACATGGTCTACAGACGTGAACGAGATGTGGAGATACCAGGACATTCAACTGGTTCTCATTAAAATAAAGTCATGTTACTAAATGAAATCATACTTTAACTTTAGTAAAATGTTGAATGCAGGACTTTTACTTGTTATGTTGTATCTGTACATTGTGCCATTGGTGCTTTTTTTACTTTATACTTAAGTAAAGAAACTTCCCTTGGGACTCCGGCTCCCCAGACTCCCTTCACAGCCTGGGGGGCTCTTGACTCATTGGGAGCAGAGGACCAGGTTTAGATGTGGGTGTAGAAAATTCCTCCCTTATTTATGTAACCTTTGGTGCACAGCGGTCAGGGGCTTTGGCGCAGGCTGTGTGGGGAAACCTTCAGTTTCCTCTGATCCAATGATTAGTGACAGTTTAAACTGGAGCTGATACATCAATAATTAGTCTACGACAGAACATCGTTTATTTTAGAAAAAAACAAACAAATATTCCCAAGTCTTCTCCATATTGAGGACTTAGTTTTAAGACCATTAACTGACTAATTAATGATGTACAAAAAGCCATTAGTTGCAGCTTCAGTTTGTACTGCATCCTCATTTAAATGGAAAACCAATACAGTGAATCATCTCCATCTAAACCTTAATTGATTCTGGATTAGGACTATGTATTTTTTTTAATGAGGCTAAAATGACACTATTTTTAACTGTCAAATGGATGCACAAGAGGAAAAGCAATGAAAGAAATGAGACAATGTGAGGACCAACAGACTCTGATCTCCTCTTTAGCCCATGTGACAAGACATACTGCTGCATTGCTCATCATCACGAATCAAGAAATAACTCAGACATCTGACTGATGTTCAAAACTGTAGGCTAATTGTTTAATCCCACTAAGATTTCAATGCAAAATGCAACATAACAGAGGAAACACATGGAAAAAAATCGCACATGTCTCGGATGAATCAACGCACAAAAGAAATGCTAGAAAATCGTAACATAAGTTTTAAATTGTGACGTTCAACAGTTCAAAAACGTACAATCAAGAGTTTCATGCTCTTACCTAAACCGGGGTGAATCTTTAATGCATTCTTCAAAATCCACCGTCATCTTGGGCTGGAGAGTGAAGTTTTAACGCGGTTAAAATACGGTGTTCATGTCCCGGGTGTAGAGTAAAAGCAGAGATGTTAAGTATCCGATACAACGATCCGATCCTCCCGCCGTCTCCTGCTCCTGCAGCGGTTCAGTCACTCAATCAATCCCGCTCTGAGGCTCCGGAGCGTCCTCGCTCAGTACTGGAGCCTGCGATGCCTTCACGTACTCCTGCTAACCTCGGTTTTTTAAGTTGCCACTTCCGGAGGTACAAGTTACAAGCCTGTAAACATGACATATTCAGCTTTTCTTCTTTTTATATTAGTGGGAAACGATGGTGAAAAGTAACATTAACTCAAGTATTGTACTTAAACAATTGTGTACTTTACTTGAGTACTTCATTTACAACTCATAGTTTTTACACTACTACATTTATTTGATAACTTTAGTTACTTTGAAGAGTCAGTTTAGCAGTTTAACACAACATATGTATCAACAAATTATATATCATGTATAATCTAAACTGTATTGATCCCTTGGTAAAATTTACAAGCTACCCGGGAGTACCCTATATAGTAAAAAGTTAAGCTTCTCATTTAGCTGCAATAAAGTTGTGAATTCAATAATTTAACATATATTATTCTGAAAAGTGCTGTTGTTTGGAATTTCTTTTACTTGAGTACTATTTTGAATGTTGGACTTTTATCTGCAACAGAGTATTTCTAAACTGTAGTTACACATCATTATTTATTTAACAGCAAGTAGTGGGAGAATGCCAGCACGGCAGAATAAGCCCTGCCATGACAGTTAACCAGTTTACTATAATATGAAATAATTAGGCCACCATAATGTGGAAATAAAGTGAAAGCCATGCATTCATTATGCAGACTGGCCCATTTCAGAATAATGTAACCTATATTATATTATCGGATTATAATTATTGATGCATTCATAGATCACTTTAATGTTGCAGCTGGAAAGTATGGGGCTCATTTTAATTCCTTACTACTGGGCAGATGGTTTTTATCTTATTTTAACCTACAATAAAACATCTTAATTATTTGCTGACGAGATTTTGTATTAATTAATCTGAATCTAATAAATAGATGTAGTGTAATGAAAAGTAGCCTGCAATATTTGCCTCTGAATTGTAGTGGAGTAGAAGTATAAAGTAGCTACAACATTAAAAGGCTGCTTATATATTGCAGTATATAATAAATGTAACACTGACAAAGGATTTTTATTAACTTTTTTAAATGCTCAGCAGTGTTTTTAATGTTGTAGATGATTGAGGTTAAATTAATTGAACTGCTTCGACAACATTTCATCATGTAGGCCTATGCATTCATAATATGTTTTGTATGTCAAATCTTAATCTTCAAAGTAACTACAGATGTAAAACAAATGTAAATGTACACTATTTATCTCAGACGTGTACAAAGTAGCATTAAAAATTATGTTTTCAAATAAAGTTGCTCAAGATTGTACTAATATACAGTACTCCAGGGATGTTATTTGTTCATTTCCACCGTTGATCATAGCGAAACCCGTGATTTAACAGCTGCGCAGTGCTGTTTCGCACACAACTCGCAACAGTTGTAACCATTCCTATAGCACGTGAAGGCAACACGTGCTCAACCCTCTGCATGAGAATGAGTAGAACGCTGACGTCACGTTCCGTCTCATTTGAATGAATACATGTGCAATAATCTCAAACACCGGTCGGTATATGAGATTATGTGATTATGTATATGAGCCGGTTATGAAATATATTTCCTCCTGAGATTCAGTCAGTCAGTTCTATTGTTATTCTTTGCATATTCAATAACTAAAAACACAAAATAATTATTTAATGTGCGTAAGATTTTAGAGCTATTCATCAGAGAAGTGTGATGAAGGTATTTTTATACTCTCTGGTGTGTTATTTTAAGCAATGAATCAGCAAACACCCACATGGCTTCAGTTACTGATCTTCAGAGATGCTCCCTGCAGTCAGTTTCACACCTCAGATACATTATGGTGTCACATCGGCATGTTTTACTGCTGTGCAAGCTGTGAAAATCTGTTTAATGTAAAAACCTGACTAGGCAAAACTAATTGCTTGATTCCGAAACACTTTAAAGAAACCTCTAACACATCCGAGGGTTGCTATATCTATCTACTTTCCCGTGCCGCTGTTAAATGAGGGTATCTTAAGTGCATCCATTTCCCCAGCAAGGCTATTATTAATTCACAGGAAATGGGAAAGCATAGAGGAAGAGCGCCTGCTTGGGATATACTGCAGGTTTTCATAGAGCACCATTGTTCCTTCAGATCCTGGCTTTAAAAAGCTCAGGCCATGAATGGAGATGATCTCACCCTCTCTTTGCAGAAACATCAGACACTGACATAACTGAATCCCAGAGTAAAAATACTCTATCAGCTGTTTGTTGGATGGATTGCCAGGAAATGTTGAACAAACATTCATGGTTCCCAGATGATATATCCTACTGACTTTTCTTCTCTCTAGCACCATCTTGAGGTTGACTTTTGGAAATCTGAGAAATGTCGCGACAGCTACTAAAAGGATTGCCATGACATTTTTAACTTGTTTTAGCTCTGCTGAAGGTCAAAAGAAAAATTCCTCCATATCCTGGAGATTGTAAAAACAGGACTTTCATCAGCTGTACAGATGCCGCCTAAGGCCCCGATTAGACACATACAGTATTTTTAAAAAGACGCAGAAAGCTGCAATAAATGCGGATCCGGGCATCTTTAACAAGCCTGCAGTACAGGATTGCGCCTAAGGTGCAAAAAGCAGGTGCTCCACCGATACGGCGGCTCTGTTTTCTCTTCACTGCATTGGGGACTAAAACAGCAGTGCAACTCTTTACACTCCACTAACCATCCCCCCCTCTCCCTCATTGCCTCACTTCCAGTTCCTTTTACTAATCTGAGATCAAAGCACCTACTGCTTCTTTATGAAGGTGGTTGAGTCAGCAGTTGGCTGATCTGAAATGCACACTGCTGTAGAAACTTCAGAGCAAACTTGGTGCCATGCATATAATCTATACGGTTCTGCATTTTATTGCAGCAGCAGCAGCACATGATTATATAGGTAGCCTCCTATGTTCCCCGTTGGCATGAATTGTAATAACTTTGGAGAGCTTTTAACCTTTCATCTATTGCCATTGTCAGGTCAATTTGATTTTATATAAATATATCCAATACTTAGGTTTATTGGTATAGTTGCAAAACTAATGACATTCCCATCAGCCTCAGCTGTGCTTTGTGCTAATTAACAAATGTTAGCATGTCCACAAGCTGAACTAAAGCCTCCCTTTGACACATGAGAAACATTTGAGGGTGAAGAAGAAGTGTCCTTTACACAGGAAACGTCTAACTGGAGAGACGACGAGATTCAGGAACTTCTGTCTACAAGGGACCAAAATGAAATCGTCAGACAAATTCAGGAAACGGCAAGAGACTCGTTGGGACATTGTCCGGAGTTCATATGAGAGAACGGCCTTGCGTTACTGATTGTGTTACTTCCAGACAGAGCTAGGCTAGTTGTTTCCCCCTGTTTCCAGTCTTTATGCTAAGCTAAGCTCGCCTGTTGCTTCATATTTAATGGACAGATATGATACGCATCTAGATTTTTAGAAAGAAAGCGCACGTGGATTTCCCAAAAGATGCAGATTTAGGAGTTTTTGGGGCAGATTCTACATTATTTGATGAACGGACTTTGGTGCTTGACAGCAAAAATGATTTACAGTGGAGACTGCCAAGCTTTTATTTTAGTAACGGATTGTTCACCTCCTGCTGCTTTTGTTTCAGCCTGTCATCTAACAGGAGCAGGGATGAGGCTCTTCTGCCTTTGTGCAGGAAAAGTGAGCGGAAGGGAGCTGTCGACTCCCATTTTCGCTCCCATCAGAGGCCCTCTGATGGCAGACACGAGCACTGCTGCAGTGTGGGTCTCTGGGAGGGTGACCTACTTTTGCTCCCCTCTTTGGTCTGCTGGAGAGAGCTGCGAGTGGCACACAGCTTGTAATGTTATCCCTGCAGACTGCAGGTGCAAGGCTCTACACGACACTACCAATGAGGCATGTACAGATGCTGCATGAATGTTCTGTATTATGCATGCACAAGTCTTCTCAGCACCGACTTCTTCCAAGTGTTATGTTTTCCCATGTCTATTTTAAATGAATTGTAATCTTGCCGTATGACTGCTGCGCTCCTTGAATCCTCACACTAGTGGAGTGGTGTGTGTGCTTAGAAGGTGGATGGAAGTCAAGGGGTCAGAACTAGACATAGTTTGTGTCCCAAGCTAAATCGTTGGGAACGACTGAACTACAGGTTACTGAATGTTGTGGAAGATAATACACATTTTAATAAATTATATTCTCATTTTTCTATTCTGGGTCTCATCCAAAAGCCCTTGACACATGACCTTTTTGAGTTTGAAACCAGAAGCTGTTTGCAGTCATGCTAACGTTACTGCTGATTTATTTAGCAGCCCCGCCAATGCACATTAGCCAGTGTAGCTAATGTCCCGGCCAAAGTGCCTCTCTGCCTCTGCAGCTCTAAGAATCGCTCCTGGGGGGTGATAACAACTTCCAGCATCAGCTAAATAACTTGGTGGTGGTAGTGGAGGGGCTCCATGTTTTTAATTCAGCTATATGTGTGCATGGTTGCATAGATGTTGCCTACATTTAGAACCCATTAAACCCCTTCCAAACGTACAAGGTCTACAATACAAAAGAGAACCGGAGACAGACAGTAGTCCAACATCTGGGCAGAACGATACCATTCTTAATAATATGAATACTTAGCTTAGCATAAAGACTGGAAGCAGTGGGGAGACAGCTAGCCTGGTAAGACTGCAGATATGCTTGTGTTTCTTTTACGCTGTATTGCTAACAGAAATAAAGCTGTTAAATAGATAAATGAATTAAAAGTATTTTACTTTTGGACAGAGCCAAGCTGTGTCCAACTGCTTCCAGCTAAGCTAAGCTAATGTAGCTCTGACTCTGGCGTCACATTAAGCCTACAGACTCGAGCGGTATTGATCTTCTCACTGTATTTACCAAAAAGTCAAAATATCCTTTTAAAGACTTGCACTAGAAGGATGCAGAAAATACATGTAGAGCCTTTACATGGGGGGAAGAGTTAACGTACAACTAATGCGGTATCAAGTGAACTACTCATTAGCACCTTGTGGGGTCACTTAGCATGTCAATCTTTAAGAACATACTGCACTTAACAGACTCTGGAGCAGCGAGTCATTAGAAGTTTTGACCTTGGCTCCATTGTGTGTTAATCGTGTTAGGGTAAGCCTAATTGCTTAAGGAGTGGCAGGATTTACAGAGCAAAGCCCGTCAGTGCTGGCCCAGCTCCATATCCATTCTGCAGTAAGTTGTCCCTGTCAGGGATTCCTGTGAGGGAAACGGTGACAAGATCCCATAAAGAGCAGAGAGGGTGAGTACTGGGTCAAAGCTGGAACAGCTGGAAAAGAAACAAAGGAAAGACAGTTTCCCCGTGTCAGTATCAAATATTCTGATGCCAAAAAGGAAATCTATGCCACCAGGTGTACGGATGGCATTCTTCATTCTGTGTGTTTTAATCACCGGGTCTGTTTTGGAGAGAAGGAGAACTCTGTGTGAACATCTGGATCTTAAGTGTGCAGTGAAACCAGCTGCGCTATCGTCAGCGGTTACCCTTCCATCCTTTGTGCGTCAGTTAAACATAGATTTTTTAACGATTTAGCGATTATCAATAATGCAAGTAACTCCAGTGATGCCCAAGGTGATTGTCTAAATAAAGATAAACCAACGAGCGAGGAACCGTCAGTGCTTTCTTGTGTACACTTATTAAACACCGTCTCAGCGTGGACATTTTGTTCATTTAAACAATTCTGCTCAGCAAACATGTCTGGCCACTGAAGGTGCACGTTTGTTTTTCTGTGCCCATTGTTTTGGGGGGAAAGTAGGGCAAGATGAGCTGCAGGCTTGGAAAGGACCCGCCCACTGAATAACACAGGCTGAAAACAACACACACACACACACACACACACACACACAGATCAAGATAGACACATATGAGCTATAGTAACTGTAATGTTTGGGATCACACTGATATATTTGGGTGGAATGATGCCTTTACATCACATTTATCCCTTTTTCTTGCATCTCTTCTCGCAAACTAGCTTTGATTTCAAGACGTCTGATCTAAGACACGATTGATTTTGAACATCAAAGCACGGATTTAATATCAGATGACCAGAAACGTCAGATCTGAGAGTGTCTGACTGAGGCAGCGTCCTCTCTCGGGGTACGGCTCGACGAGATCCTGAGAGAAATGAGACCGAGGCTGCTGTTGCTAGGCGACGGCTCAGTGCTGCTGAAGAGAGGCGGGATGATTCTGCAGAGGAGACTCAGACATCCCAGTTGAATCACATACTTTATTTGTTCAAGGTCTACCTTAAGTCTACATTATGACCACGCACACCGTGCTGCCTGTACCAAAGGTCACAAAAGACACATTATCATTCACTTCCTGTTTGCATTTTAGGGACGGTAAAGTTGATCAACCACATTGGTCAAGACTGAGATATCTCCACTACTATGTGATGGATTGCTATGAAAGTTTGTACAGAGATGCATGTTCCCCAGAGGTTACATCCTACTGAGTTTGGTGATTCTCTGACTTTATTTCAGTTTCACCAGCAGGTCAAAGTTTTTACTTACCTGTAAAATATCTGCACATCTACAGTTTGTACTGATATTCATAAACAATGTATCCTAACCATAGGCTGTATAGATCCTGACAGGCAGCGACATCAGGGTCTGAGAAGTGAAGCCAAAGTGGAAGTGCCTTAAAGTTGCAATGTCTTTAATATCCAGCAGGGGACGACTCCACTGGTTGCAAAAAGAAGTCCGGTTATATAGAAGTCAATGAGATAATTATGTTAATTCAGCAAATTATGGTTCCATTTAGACTATAGACTGCTAGATATAGCAGTTTTATGCTTCATGGTGTGGCTACCTCGTGATTGACAGGTCGCTAACATGGTGTTGTCTTGTATGGGTGCTCTCTGTGTCTTCGTATTACAACTTCAACCTTTTCACAGTATGTTTTCAGTTCATAGACTAAAATGATCCCTTTCAGTCATCACGTATGACCTTTGACTCACTCAGTTTGTCTGTATCTGCAGAGACCCTGCAGTCCACTTTCTGTGCTTTCTCTTTTCTTGTTATTTTGCTGTGTTGAGGATTTGCTGTGCTGATGTTTCTGGGCATCAACAAAAAGAGTCTTTGGCCCAAAAATGGGTGTGTAACCCTCAACCAATTAGCAGGGTGTGCAGCGCGTTCTCATTCCCAGGTCGTCAAATACCGACCACTTTGTCACGCCCCTCGACGTCTAATACCGAAGCACAGATGAAACAACCACGCTAAAAGGGTTTCACTGTGTTTTTATGTGCTCAAGTGTTTCCCCTGTCCGTCTCTCTCCTCTGCTGTGTGCTGCTAACGGTGTGTCAGTTTGACCGAGCGAGCCAGAGCCATGCACACACAAACACACACAGAGCAGACAGGCCATATTAGGATTAAGCGCTTCGGCTGCATTCAATTTAAAATCAAGGCTGAAGACTTTTCTGTTGCCACAGCCTTTTATTAAACTGTATGTTGTACCTTTCTTATTCTACTTGAGCTTCTTTTAATATTTCTGGCTCTTCAATGTCCTTTTGTTGTGTGTTTCTTTTTAACTTTGTCTCAATGCTTTGGATGTTTTATGTAACGCACTCTGAATGTGCTATATGAATAAACTTGCCTTGCCTGAAGGATAGCAAACACCGTCACTGTTAAAATGAAACAAAAAAGCCCCAGCAGTCAGGTTCTGGTCCGATGTTTCACATAACGTTTATGTTTATAACACAATGCTGCCACCGTGTGGATATCTTTGACAGTAGCACCTTTATCAGGCAGGGATGCTGCACACGATCTCGTCAGGAGCTCAAGTTGCACGCTTCCGTCTTTTTCTAGTCTTTAACCCTGTGAAACGCACAATAACAGATAACGTTAGATATCAAAGACTCTTGAAGATATGGGGAAGTGAACTGACGGTCGATAACTTACTGACTGAAGCTCCGCTGGTATCACTGTGATGAAGTGCAGCAGCTTCCTCTGTTGGGACTGCAGGCTTCGATGCCCGTAAGAGGTATTTAGGTACATGCTGAGAAACAAGAAGAACAAACAGATAACGTTTGGAGATTAACACAAATGTTCTGGTTTTAGTAAGAGTAAATATTTCAGGTGACAGGTTATCGAAAACGAGGAGAAACTTGGAAGAAGCTGTGACTCTAGCAGCTGAGAGTGTTTAGAGCTTAGAAGAAGATGATACAAGCCTCTCAAAGGCAACGACAAATGGAAACAAGACAAGGTATGTCATAATAAACCCAAACGCACACATTAACGACAGATTAGGACATATTGAGAGTGGGGTCATAAAGTGATCATACTCGATCTGTGTGTCGTTGTACTGACCCAGGAGGTTTGGGGCACAGGTGGAGGATTGGCGCTGGAGCTGCTCTGGATCCTCTGGCTGTGTCGTCGCTCAGTGGAGCTGCTGGGACGATTTAGGGTGGAGGGCCGAAGGCGACTGCTGGTAGATGCAGTTTCATCTACTTCGACGAGGAGGTCTGTTAGTTCTCCATCACTGATGTCCCCCTCCAACATGGAGCCGTCTGTAAAGGGACAATTAAAAAAAGAATGAACTACATTTATTGATATAATCTATGAAAATCTATGTTTTTACTCTATAAATGTTTTTTAGCCCACCTGAACCAGGTGATGCTAAAGCCCTGACAGTGAGGGTGTGTTCTAAACAATGAGTATGTTGTTAACTACTATTGTTGTAATTGTTTTCCACTGCTTGGTGCCGATTAAACTGATGACTGTGACAGCGGAGCGTGAGGAAATATTCGCTGAATTTGATTGGATTACAATCCCAGACTCCACTTTACCTGAATGCTGAGGAGTGACTGCACACTCAGCACAAATCCAGTCGCCTTCAGGGCCTGCGTTTAACGATGGTGTCAAGCAGTCCATATGATACCTGGAACAATAGTACAACCGCAGTTCTGTGATGAAGTACCTTTAACATGTATTTTCAGCGGTTTGAACAGAGTTTGCAGGTTTTTAAGTGGTCAAAGTCATACATGTGCAACTCACGATTGTACTGCCATGACTAAAATAAACACTATTATATATATATGTAGTGAAAAATAAAGACCAAAAGATAAAACTGTGTAAAGTGCACCGGCACTGCTACGACATACCCTGAATCACAGTGTATGCACACGAGCAGCCGGTGCCTGCGGTTGCTGCGTCCACATTCCTCGCAGATTACATTATTGCTCCTCCCCTCCTCCTCCTCCTCCTCATCTTCCTTTGTCTTCGTCTTCACTTTGATCTGCAGCAGCACCACAAACAGTTCAGCCCCCAAACACTTCCCACATATTTTCATACATTGCCAAATACTAGAATAGAAAAAGTCCTTCAGGACACTGCAAATAATCACCTTCTTTTGAATGTCCCCTCCAGGACACCATCTCTGGTGGATGACAGCAAAACTGATCCGATCCACCGGGCAAGTGGTGGCTGTCTGAGATTTAAGACAAGAGCAACGAGACATACAGCTTATCTTAGACATAATGTTTTACAATTTGATTCATAATTCTGTACAGAGAAAGATAGGTCATCTATGTACCACAGTGGAGACTCATGCATCTCAAATAGGGCTGCAACTAATGATTATTTTCATTATCTTTTCTCAAATAGTTCATCAATAGTCACGCTAAAGGTGACATATATTACTTGTTAGCTTAAAACCCAAATGACTTCTATTTACAATGATATAAAACTGTGAAAATATTCACATTTGAGAGTCTGGAAGTAGATTGTTTGATAAATGAAGTGATAATAATAATAATTTTCTCTCAATCATAATTCAGCTCTTATCTCAAGTAGGGTTATAACTGCTGTAATAAAATTGACGGTTATTATACCGTGGACATTTGCTTATCTACAGTATTAAAAAAACTGACACGAGTGAGTGAGTGTGAGTTAAAGGTACAGTCAGGCACCTACAGTATATCTTCATTATTAATAATCATAGGACATTATTTTAAAAGCGCACAGATGTTATTTTTTATTGCCAAGTTTAACATGCTATAGTGCTGCTATTTGTTGAGATAAGATAAGACTGACATATTTAGCTGTACAGAGGTGACAGGTAAAGTATATGTTTACCTGGGACCATTGCAGAATACATTCAAGACAAAAGACATGCTGGCAGTTCTCCAGAGAGGCCACTTGTTGCTCTTCAAAGGGGCTCAGGCAGATATAACATTTATCTCCACCTGCTGTGTTTAACACGGTGGATTTATCCATATTTAAAATGTTACTGACCCAAGAAAGTGTCTGTTTTTGTGATATAAATGATCACATACGTTGACTTAAGGTTGACCTGTGAGCTGTAACGTAAATATTGACAAAAACAACGTGTCTAGTTAGCTAACGTTTCCTTAGTAGAAAGGAAAGTAGCTAAATTATTACATGGTTGTGCCTTTTAGCTAACTAAAACTAATTTACAGCATATATTACAATAGTTCAAAGGTGCTAGTTAACTGAAACATTCAAATAGTTGCTATGACTGCTACTTCTCCTTTCGCTTCATTTTCCACGCGCTACACAAAACCGTTTTCTTCTTCTGCTTCTTTTTCTTCTGCTTCTTTTTCTTCTTCTCTCGTTTTACTAGCGCACCACAAACAAGTGTATAGTGCACACCGCCACCTACTGCACAAGAGTGTGTAACGTCATTTTACTTTCTTAATTATTATTCTCACCAACCTTGTGTCACTTAAGAAAGTAAAGAGTGACTTCCTGGTAACTCTTATCCCGTGTAATTCCACTACTAGAAACGAATTATTTTAATTAAATAACGCAATTATAATTACTGTAATTCAAATGGGCTCGAGCAGAAAAACAACAACATTCCCAGGACGAGAGACACCGACATCGTGAACAGAGAGGGAGAGATGATGGCAGCAAAGCTAGTTTAGCATATAGCATCAATATATATCAACTTTATGAGGCTGAGCGGCTGCTTTTTTGGTCATATTAACCTGGAGCATCAGGTGTCAGCATCCACCACGCTGGAGATGATACAGAGGCAAGTACTTAACAACACACACTATTTATGAATGAAAACTAATAGCCTACATGACATTACAGTACGACTGAGCTAATTGCTCTAATGTACTATATGTCTTAATTTCAAAATTCAAGTGCCATTTTTTTTCTTCTGTTAAGCCGTGTGGTATGATGTTAATTATTTTTTATATAGGCCTATGGCTTCGTCACACAAGTACTATAACTTACAATAGTTGCAAAGTGAATGGCTTATGAATTCCAAAATAAAAGTTAGCAGAAAACTTATGCGTTAACCATACATTTAATTCCGTTTTGTGCTCTCAATTGCAATCTATTGGTCAAATATATCAATATATCTGCTTAGCCTGTCTGGAACCAACACAGCTTGTATTAATTGAATTTTAAATACTTTTGACACTCTCATAGTTTTCCAGTAAAATCATAAAACCTTTAAGTGATTTCTTTCTTTAAATATCCCTTGGTAATGGGTGCATGTCATTATAAATCACAGAAATACATAAGTAGTTTAAGTAGTGTAGTCTATTTGTGTAAGACACAGTGAGGCATCAGTTTGTTCGGCACATATGTACAGTAAATCCTACCTTTGTCCATCAACAAACAAAATGTCAGAAACACTTTCAATACAATGTAGTCCAGTCAGCACCAGCAAAATGACCATCATAGTACTCAATGTGTTGTACATGTACTTTATTGTCCCCTTGGGAACTCTTGGTAAACAATATCTGCACATTTGCAACAGATAAATAAACAGTTGACGGTCAATAATCCTATTCTACACATACTGTACGGTAAAAAAAACATGCACATTTGCAACAGATAAATAATAATTGACAATCCATAATCCTATTCTACACACATACTGTACCCACGATGGCTGTGATTAAGACTCTGATTGAAGGCAGGTGTGTGTGCGTGAGCCTCCACTCTGCGGTCTACTTAAAGATACAGTAGGTGGCATCGTCGGTTGCTGTTTGTAAACACAACATTCAACGTTGGCCCCTCCTCCCGGCTCAACTAGCGAGAGAGAGCAGCAGTTGTCTAGCGAGCTGGAGTGTGAATGAAGAAAGGGGGAGTCAACAGTGACAACAAAGCAGTGAATCAATCAGCCGACACACCGGTAGCAGCACACAGCAGAGGAGAAAGATGCACAGGAGTAACGACCCGCTCTGTGCTGCTTTGTATACTCGCTAAAGGGTGCCTTGTGCCTCGGTATCAGACGCAGAGGGGCGAGACAATGTGGCGGCATTTGGCAACCTGGGAATGAGAACGGGTTGCACACCTTGTTTATTGGCTGGGGGTAACACACCCACATGGGGCACAAAAGCTCTTTGTTTTTGACCGGAAACAGAGTAAAATAATATAAAAGAGAATATTCAGGCTTCAGGGTCTCTGCAGATACAGACCGCACCACACACTTCTGGTGGGTAATGATTGAGAGGGATTATCGTCGTATGAGCCTATACATTTAAGAAAACGCTGCAACCTTTTTAACCAATCATATCTAAATCAAACATGTACCAGTATTGCAATTCAGATGTTTATATTTGTTCATAATCCACACAAGCAAGAACTTCAACATCAATCGTCCCATTCATCGTCATCGTCGTCTTCATCTCCTCCCTCATCTTCGCTTTCATCTGGAGAAAAAAAGAGGACAAAAACAAAGATATGAGACTTTTGTTTTGTCCCTCATGGTTCCACTCTTCTGTTCTGTAGGGGGTAACAATGTTTACCAGAGGAATGGATGGCTTTACTCCTCTTCTGCATGACCATCATGAGAGCACCAACGATGCCCTCATTAGACTCTGGTGGTGTGTTTGGACCTGCGTCGTCTGTCACCTATAATACACCAGGACAAGAGGACAGCATTTGAATTATGACTCATTGCAGCTTGTCAATCAACACTTGTCTACTTCTAAATACATATACAGTGTGTGTATGTGTGTATATATGTATATATATATATCATTCTCCTGAGAAAAGGAAGTTGGCTTTACTATTTTGAGCTTCTTCCCCCCTCGGATCTGATCCAGCAGAGCTCCTCTGCTTTCTCCTCCTCCTCCTCCTCCTCCTCCTCCTCCTCCTCCGGATGCAGAAGGTGGTAGTGGTGGTGGGCCACCAGGAAGAGGTGGGACATGTGAAGACATAGAGGTTTGGGGAGGTGGAGGAGGAGGAGGAGGAGGAGGTGGAGGGCCTCCACCCCCTCTGCTTGGTGTAGATGGGACAGGAGGAGGTGAGAAACTAGAGCGCTGACTAGATGGCAGAGGAGGAGGCAGGTTGTGGGAGGAGATTGAGGGGGAGACACGAGAGGATGCCGGTGGGTGGAACTGAGAGGTGTGTGCTGGTGGAGGTGGCGGTGGAGGACCGCCTCTGCTTGTTGCAGGAGGTGGAGGTGGCACGCCTCCATGTGAAGGAGATGAGTGGGGGGACGGGATTCCTCGAGGTGACTGGCCTGGGAGAGGAGGCAGGGGGCCAGAGCGGCCTCGAGTAGGTGGAGGGGTTGGGGCGCTGGAGCCCGGCACCGGAGGCAGAGGCCCTTGTCTGCCAGGTGGTGGAGCTATAATGCAAAGGAACAAGATATGCATAACAAATCAGTTAAAGCTTTAGATAAGTACATTAGAGAGGCAACGGTAAGATTACTAATGAGGAACAAGATGATTTAGTGTGACTCTAACCTTTGTTCACCTCCCTTTTGACCGCCTCCATGCCTCCAGACTGCTCGATGACATTATAGATGAGCTGGGAGGTTTGTTCATCATTCATCTCATCTGCACTGATCCCAGCTTGGGAGAGCAGCTTCCACAGATCAGGGTCTATGTTGTCGGGATCCCAGCCGACATGACCAACATGTCTGAAAGGAAGGAAACAAAAAGAGAAGAGACACAGTGTTGAGACACAATGTTGTAAAAACCACATCCTCTCTCGATATTAACTAAACTCCCCTGCCTGCAATCCAGAGGAGGACGATTATACTCTTTCACTTGGATAAAAGTAATAATACCACAGTGTAGAAATACTGTTGCAAGTAAAGGTCCTGCATTCAAAATGTTACTGAAGTAAAAGTATTAGCATCAAAAAAGTAACAATAGACTTCATCACTTTCATGTTGGTTTAAATTATGTACACACACACACAATATATATATATATATATATATATATATATATATATATATATATATATATATATATATATATATATATTATATACATGTCTTCATCACTTTGATGTTTTAAATATATATATATTATATTATGATATAATATATATATTATATTATATATATTATATCATAATATAATATATTATATATATATATATATATATATATTATATAATATATTATATATATATAATATATTATATATATATATATATATATATATATATATATATATATATATATATATATATATATATATATATATATATATATATTATATATATATATATATATAATATAATATAATATAATATAATATATTATATATATTATATTATGATATAATACAATATACATATATTATTTTATGTATATTATATATTTATATATATTTAAACCAACATTAAAGTGATGAAGACATCTGTTATTCAGAAATGGGCCTTGGGTACTTGAGTAAATGTGTTTCGTCACTGCCCACCACTTTTCAGATTAATCGGGTAATACACTCACTTAAATCCACTGGGTGCTCCTATGTCTGCTTTGGAGAGTTTGGGGCCCTTTTTTCCTTTCTTCTTATCCTTCTTTCCTTTGCCGGTCTGAGGTAAGGAAGCAGCAGGTGACGGCACCGAGCGGTAGCGTGAAGAATGGATATCTGGGTTTTGGATGTCCACTGTGGCCATTTGAAAAGAACCAGGGCTGCCATGAGATGCTTTTGGAGAAGATACAGACACGCAGGATGGTATGTCATTATTCTTTCAATGCATGCATCATTGGTTGTGATCAAAGTTACAGAAGAGACGTGTTAAACGCACCTTTTCCAGGCGGGACTCGAGGGGCGGAACCTCTATCTACAGTGACGGGAAAAGAGGAAAGAAATACCTTCACTCTTATAGTTTGCTAAAAATATGTAAATGTAATTAATTAGTCATGAAGTTCGTTGCTATCTTACTAGTCTGCGGCAGGGGGCGGTGTTTCTTATCTGTCAATAACAAGCAGGTGAGAGAAACCATTTTGTGCGTGAGAAAACCTCATCAAAAGGTATTAAAACATGTTCATATTGCAAACTAGATGTTAGCCCAATAACATATACAAACATATTGCAGTTGCCAAATTTGCTTATGAATCATTGCACGAATTTCATGCTAAAAATACTCTATGACCTCACTGACCTAGACGGTTGTTTCTCTGGCTGATTTTATCCTCGACAGCATTTTGGAAAGCTTCTGCTTCCTGTTGCGTAGCAAAGTTCAGTCCGACTTGACAGTCCTGCGTCGCGTGAGGAAAAAGGAATCGCAATGAACAGTCCTACTCTAAAGATTTGTGACCAGTGCATCACATCATAACTCAAACAGTGAGTGTGTGTGTGTGTGTGTGTGTGCTTACATCTGCAGCAAAGGTATGAAAGTACAGCTCTGGTGAGGAGTAAACAATTTGGTTGTAGATCTCCTGCTCCCAAACCTGCCTCCCTGTCTGTGGGAAAACACGGTAAATATGTCATTCTTTCAACAATACTCATAAGATGCGAGTCGTGTCGTGCCATAGTTTAGTAACTCGCACGCTTTAGATCATCAGTTTCAAAGAGGGCCTATATATTCGAGTGCAGCCTTGCAATAAGTCTCTTGGTATAATGGCAGCATTGTCTGAGAGGTTACCTTCAAGTCAAACATCCGTATGAAGTAGGAGCGCTGAGGGTTGTCTTTGATGAAGCACACGACTCCAGTGTGCTGCAAGCTCCACACAGAGGGGCTGTGAGGCAGAGCCATGAACAGCTGTGCTACTGCAGTGGCCGTGGACTAAACACACGAGAGACAAAAACATTCATTGAAAACAGTTTAGCGCCGATGGGACACTCGAGAGCATTTGATCGCAGTTCACATGTAAATGTAACGTTTTTGTGGTGACGATTCACTTCCTTGTTTGCTTTCATTTGTTCACAAAACAACTTTTAAGTGCTGCGGTGCTCTGAATGTGCAGCGCGTCACATGAGTGTTTGTTTAAAAGTTTAACAGAAAGTCCGGAAGCAAAAGCAACTTCTGCTCTACTGCAAGAGTAAACCCAGCAACACTCGTCTAATTCTGACACTCGAGGAGGAAATGATTCAGTCACCATTTCCTGTAACAGCTACCTTCTTTTTTTTTTTTTTTTTTGGTGACCTAATGTCAGCAATTCATTTTAAACTGTGCATGACCGTACAGCGGATTCCTTCAAAGAAAATATGTCAAAATAAGATTGAAATGTAGCTTAATATATATATAAACGTCCCAGCTCAACAGTTAAGTGCTCATTCAAATTCAGCAAATGATGTTAAACCACCAAAGGCAGAGAGAGAGAAGTCTTTATGTAGCAACCAGTATAACCTGTATATCTGGGATGGCTTCTCTTTTCCCTTTTACAGCAAACTCTTCCATCACAAAGGATACACGTCAAGACAAATACAGCAGGTGGGCAGCCCCCCCGCCCCCCCCCCCCCTCCTCCCTCATTCAGCTCAGAACTTACAGCACACCTTCTGCCCAATAGCTCCTCAAGCTTCTCATTCTCCTGCGGGCTCAGCAGAGAGCTCCAGGCGCCCTCCGATTTAGCTTTAGATCCACGACTCATGGTCCTGTAGTTAATCTCCCAAAGTTTATCTTAACTCTCTGTGTACAGCATTTGAAAAGGCGTCCTCTCTGCGCCGTCAGAACACTAAACTCTACAGTCAAGGAAGTTTCTGTTCTCTGTTGTGCGCACACATCAACTCAAAGCAGGAAACGGGACGACCGCACTTCTCTAACCCCCACTTTTCTTCTCTCTCTCAGACGCAGAGCATAAATGAATGTGCTACTTCCATTTTCAGACGGCGGCAGTGCACTATTGCTCTTCTCCTGCTGCGAGTACGTTCATGTCACAGCCACACAGATGAATTCTTAGTGCCCACAACGCCGTTTTACTTCCATTAAAAAGCCACTTTATGTACAAATGAGAGACATTTTATTGACAGATAACAACATTCAAATTAATTTAAAAATGTACAGGATGAATAAAAAAAGTCAAAATATATTTTATTAAAACAGACTTTAACTTAAGAACCCATACATAGGTCATTATTCACCACACCGGACAGTTTCTGGGACTGCTAGAACAGACGCAGCATTTTTAACACTGAAATTCTTTCACGTACAATTTTTAATTGGCCTTTGCTGAACATGGTAAAAAAAAACAAAAAACATTTGTTACACCCTTTTTCAATGTTCTTTGGTTTGCAACAAGGGATTTGATTGTCTGTAACTGTCTGTTTGACCTTCATGGATAGCAGCCGGACACCACACATTGCACCATTATTTATAAAAGATCACCTCAGGCTCATCTTTGAGAGACGATCATTTCTAATGTCAGAATTGCTTAATACAAATATCACATTAGGAACAATAATTAAACTCTGTACGTAGGTAGATTGGAATGGTTAGTGTGGAGCTGCAGTCTCGTCCTCTGCCGGTCGTATTTAGTTTGTGTAGTTTGGTGCAAATTGGACAAATGTGCACCAGTAGATTTTACAGTCCTAAATGTATAATATCAAAACATCAAATGATGATCGAACAAACTGCAATGTTTTTTTGTCGTATGCAAATTCAAGGATCTGAGATGATAGGGAAGTGGATTGGAAGGATTTTGGCAGTGACTGAGCTATTCCAGGGGAACTGTACACATCCATACTCTAAAATGGGATTTCCATTTGAGTCATGGTGCTCTCATTCATCTTTTTGCTGACTTTTGATATTCTACACATGCCTCTAAACCACATCCTTACAGCGAGGCGGGACATAGGTTTTATTCAGTCAGAACACATTTGCATTCGCATGCATTACTGGGCCTTTTGTCTGCCCCATCACATGTCAAAAAGCTTATTTTTTTTAGTTGTTGTTGTTGTAGGCAAAGGTTCTTCACATATCCTTTGTCTTGTGCAGCCAAACCTTCCTGTTTGGCTTTGGATGAGGGGTAATAACTGGGAGAGCTTCGGTAGTGTCTCTGTTGAGACCGTTAGTGCCCGCCTCCACTTCGCTGACTCCCCAGTCATCCAGTCAATGGCGATAAACGACAAACTCATGATCATGAAGATGACTCCAAGTCCAGGCAAAACATGCGGCCTACAGGAGCGGAAGGAAACATGTGTATCAACAACACGTTACAATAGAAATTGAAATGTTAAAATCAAAGTATCTTTGACAGCTGTTGAACTGTACCTGAATCTTGGGTCTGGACCGAAGAGGCTCCTGGTCTTCAGGAATGATACGGATGTAGAAGATTGCTGGAAGGATGAAGATGAGGCTGGGGGCGGTTGTGGCTCCTGAAGATGAAGACAACAGAGAAGAAGTGTTATACACAGTATTACAGATTAAATTAGCAGTGAAACAGACGGTCAATTCTTCCTGTGCAAACGTACCGATGAGGCCAAAGATGTCGCGGATGGAGGGCACGAAGATGACCAGTATGTTGACCACAACGAGGAGACAAAATGCAATGCCGATGTGTATGAACCAGTTGAAAGGCCTTTCAGGGAAGAAGATCTGGAGCAGGGCCCTGCGGATCTACAGAGGGAAGCAAGGAAACACGGAGAACGTCATGTTTGTCTTTACAGATGAGATGAGCATCGAACATTCAAGTGTTAAAAGAACCGCTGTTGAGAAGCTGTTAAAGCCATGTGGAAGAAGAGCTCCTGGAGGCATCAACTCAACCCTAGCTAGCTGAGCAGGTATTTCCTTCACCTTCACCTTCATGCATCCTTTCTGTGGTGTAGAGGCAACATCAGCGGTATTTTGGATTGAGGATGAGCAGTTTGTAAATCCAGGATTGTTTCTGGACAGGTTTGTTTGTTAATAAATTGGTCTCAGGCCAGACAAAGGTGCAGCGCCACATTGCTCAATTCTGGGTCCACTCTTAAGTCTCTCCCGCCCACAACCACTAGGGGTCATCATTCATACTGTTGGAGTTGTTACACACGTTACACATGCAAGATACATTTGATCTTAAAGACTTTTATTTAGATCAGACCTTTTCTTAAGACAAACGTGTCATTGCATTTGTTATAACAAGGTTATTTTATATACAGCATTAGTGTGCAACATTTATTTATATATTATTCAATCTTTTTTTCTTAATTAATTAATTATTTGGTCTTTAAAAGGTCATTACAAAATATTTACTACTATTACTTTGATAAAAATATAGATTTCAATTAATCAACTCACGGTTTCAGCTCAATATTATTATTATTATTATTATTATTATTATTATTATTATTATTATGTAAAGTGTGCGTGAATCTGTGGAAAGTGTCAGGAAATCATAACAAATATTGTTATTATTCATGTTGTTAGACGTCTTACCGGGAAAAGAACCACGGGGACAGTCAGAGTGACGGCCACCAGCACAGCCAGACGCACACAGAGAAACAGGACGTCCAGGGCGTCCACCCTACTGTAGGTGTGTAACAGCTCTGACTCCACATCACCTGCACACAGAGAAGCCCTTTACATCACGTGGTCCATCCCCTCATTCACAACTCTGGAAAGTACACACGGGCTCCGGGTACAAGTGACTCATTCATTTTAAAAGCCCTTCACAACTTAAGAACAAGGTGACCTTTGACTTTCAGGAGTTTCTTACCGTAAAAGGTGAGGTAACCAAAAAGAGCTGTTAGCAGGTACATGACGAACATGGCCAGGATGGAGACGTTGGCAACATTCTGCATACGTTTCTTGGTGGCGCTGGGGTTAGGGCAATCGGACAAATGACATTACTAAAACTGTCACTGCCACTAAAGGAACCACGTTTGTATTTTGTGAAACGAATGACGACGCTGTGACTTACTCTCGTAGCTCAGTGTAGATCGGTAGCACCTCTGGGTGGCAGACGAAGGCGAATGCCAGAATTGGGATGGTGTACGCTGTCTGAAAGCAGAACACGCCAAAGGTCAGTGAGTAACCCAGCACACATAGATAAGAGGGACATAATCAAATGTTTGTTTAATTCCAAAAGCCACTGTTGACGCAATATGCTTTATTGTTGTTGACATAACACACTCCAGTGCAGAACATATGGCAGTGAGTCCGCCGTGCTGACCAAGAGATAAATATACAGCTGATGATTCAGCGACTCGGGCGCAGACACGGGGAAATGTTTGTCCTCTGACCTGTGAGTTGGCGGTAAACATTTTGGCCTCACAGAAGTCGTCCGTCACATTAGCGTGGTGTGAAGTTAAAGTTATGTTATGCCCATCCTCCAGCGGACACGGGATGTTGAATTTCTTGTAGATAACCTGGGGAGACACACCCATTGGCAAATATTTAACGGAGAAACGGGTATCTTGAAGTATCTTTTGTTGGGTCAATATTTTTGGAGACTCACCGAAATGAGGAAAAACACCATGCAGGAGAGGGAGAACCCGCTTGTGTAGCCCAAGTAACCTGTGTTGCAATGATAATGAGGTGTTATGGAAACGATACTTTAATTTCAGTAAACCACATGAAAGTAAACGCAACAACAAAAAACGGGTAGTGGATACCTGACGTAACATGGGAAAGTATAGGGAGTTAAAACAAGAAAGACGTGACGACGGAATGAAAAACATACCGAGTTGTCTCATGAGTGCTAGAGGAAGGATGATGAGAGCGCTAACAATCATGATCAAGTTGTTTCCATTCAAGAACCACTCTCTAAGAGAAAACCAGACAAACAGATGGAGGAAGAAAGAAATCAGCACGTAACTAAAGCACAAACAGAAAGTACGCATGGATCCTCGTCAGAAACTCACCCTGTGTTTCCGTATTTACCGAGGAAAGCTTGAATAACCAGCGGGAGCTCGGACTTGACGATGAAGAGGTAGCTGGACATTGCTAAAAGGAAGTGAAAAAGGGTTAAATACACGTGTGTTCGCTTGCAGATATCAGACGCTTCAAAGGGAGGAAAAGGCAGGACAATACCTCCAATGTTGTGTATTGTAATGGTGCATCCAGCCAGCATTTTTCCCGGTGCACCAAAAGCCCGATTTCCAAGCTGCTCATAAGCCCGGATGCCTGAAAAAACATTATACGTTATATACGAGTGTGAAAAGTTCTGCAGGATCGACCGTGTGCCGTGTGTTGAGTCGGACTCTGGCTTACCAACAACTCCAGCACTTTTCAGCAGGAGATGAATTGAATATGAGGACAGGATGGCAATGGACACCAGCAGGATTCTGAAACGCACAAGAGCAGAGATCTGCTGGGAAATGTAGTGTATGTCCAAAAAAACGCCATGGCAGGAGTTTTTAATTAGAGGATGAATCATCTCGTCCTCAGCCACAAAACATGCAGGTTAGCAAACAGTTGACTAGGACGTAGACATAAGGACTCAAACCACGCCAACATAACTTGAGTAATAACCATATCATAATAATAACATGACATTATGTCAACGTAATCTACTTATAAACGAAATCAAAAGCAAGAACTAGTAAGTCTTAAAGTAGGCATAATATTAAAGTCTGTATCAATGCTCTCACATACATGGACATTAGAAGGGTTAGAACTGTAGTCATTAAAGAAAGAAACTAAATCCTAACAAGCAATTATTGTGATTGTTGTCCTTTCTTTTTCCACCAGTGAGTTTGGCTTTGAGAGATTGGCTCTGCAGCCGTCCTCCTCCTCCTCCTCCTCCTCCTCCTCCTTCTCCTCCTCCTTCTCCTCCCCCCTGCCACATAGCACAGGACTGATCCAGGCAGGCGTGTCTTGGATCTGATCACTACAGGCTATTTTTAACTCCTCAAATCTGATTTAGGGAAGCTGCGTGTGTATGAGCTCTAATGTTCATTCTGATAGATCAGGCTTTGTAAATTAGCTGTTGTATTTATACAGTATTACAACGAGCACTCACACAGGTAGCGAGACAGAAACGCAGGCAGACTGAAGCACGGAGCACATCACCTTGCAACTACACATACCTATCCAAACACAAATACACATGGACAGTCAGATGATACACACGCACCCCGTGGCCCTACTTCAAGCCTTATAAGGATTCTAGATTCTTCATTGTCACGACTATAACACACACACACACTGGGGACACTCTCTACACAACGTACAAACAGACTAAATACACCTTTAAAAGAAGTCGCTACAATAAAAAGATCATCAGTTATTACAGATAATAAATTAATAGATGTAATAAATCATTTGTTATAAAAGTCAGTCCCACGGAAAAGAGGCTGATTAGTTCTCCTGACTACATGTCGTGTTGTGTTTTGGCTTTTTATACTCACAGAAAAAGAATGATTCCGGTGTTGGACATCGCAAAAGCCAACCCCAGAATCCCACTGCCCATTATGGCGTTACTGAGGTTAAAGATGGACATGCCAAATGAAGTCTTTCCCTCGAACTGCGTGACGAGAGCAACGGAGGATGTTACACAGACGACAAACACAAATCACTTCAACGGCATCGCTAGTATTTACAGTTTTCTCATTTAACTACACCAACAAGTTTCGTTCTCGAGCATCTGCGCAAAAGCCCTCACATCTGTAAAGTGGTTTTCTTTCTTGACACCAGCTTTGTGTGGGAGAAACTCCTCGTGTTCAGCCAAGGCATCCAGCCCATCAAACCTACAATGGAATACAAATCATTGGTTTGAGGGAGCCACAGAAATACAGTAGCTTATTAAAATACACATTTAAAACCAGATTTATGACCTTAATTGAGCCGACACCTCTGCTGTGATATGTTTGGCCTGTTTGTTTACTCACCCATCTTCTTTGCTGTGTCCGTTTATCTTCTGAAGCTCCATTCTGGCTGCTGCGGCTGTGAATCCCACGTGGCTGGAGGTAAAGAGAACATCATTGTATCAGTTATGGTGTATGTGGTTATTATTTATGCGCAGAGAGAAAGTTATAAACGTCAGCTGGGATTGTTTTTCCACAACACAAACGTCACTCAAACTCACTTCATGCCAACTTTCCATCATTTGTCAAATGTGTGAAAACTGCAAGCAGGAGGACCTCATCGTGTCTCTTTACCTTCTTAATGCGTCACCTTAACTTTAACTAATTAAACGCACGACGTGTCATTTTCTGCCGCTAAGGAGTTCGGTGATCTCCGTGCTGTTTGGCACGAGCTGAGTTGCCACTAATGTTTGCTCGGCATGTTTCTCTGATAACTCAACATCCAGCTGTTCAGGGGTTATTTTTACCAGGAGCCAAATGATCCACAGAGGTCTCCTCTTCTACCAAACAAGACGAGTAAAACAGGGGAAAAAACACTAAATAAAGCAGCGTCAACTTAAAGATCAGTGTTTCTCCGACTTGTTACTTTGAGAACTTCAGATATCCAGACGTCCGATGAGTAAAATCCTTCATCTGGTTAAAATGTAAAGTGAAAAAGGACAAAAGATCTAAAAAGAAGTGTACAAATATAGTTTAAAACTGGATAAACAACAACAACACAACTCACGTGCAGAGGGGATAAGACGCCATTACAGGCGACCAATTAATACAGGATAATGTACTCAACTCAATATATATCTCGTCGTTTTAATGTGGATATGTTAGATATTATATCCTTAAGACAAGATCTCAGAATGCCAAGAAGCTGAAGGAGTTTTATACCGAATACTCTTATGAGTCGTGAGGCGTTGGCTCTGATCTACAATAACTACAGAGTCCTGCACCAATGTTACCGTGGCAGACAGGCAAAGGTCTTTAAATAACCTCAGCCTTTATAAAGGTAAACATACTTGTTATTTGCACTCTGAATATGACTTGTGTGATGCAAACTGAAAATGCTATGTGGCTTGAAAAGGGCAGAGCTATTTATAAAGTCTTGAGACATCACTGTAATTTCTCCTGCTGGCCCAAAGACAACACAAATGTTGCTTCTTCTCTGTTGGTGCAAAAGTAATTTGAGGCTGCTGTATGTTTGTTCTGCTCACTACTTCAGATATGAGTTATATAGTTCACACAATACAATTCCAGCGAACAGAGGAACACTTGGGATGTAAGTCCATTTAAAGCTTGTGTGACATTAAAGGCTTTAATTGACAAATGTTGTCAGAGGATTTATGTTGCTCTAATCTGTTGTGGTTCACACAAAGCTGGCATGGACGGACTCTGGGAATGAGCGTAGGTCTGTGCCGCTGCCACGGGGTCATGGGATACTTCACTTCTCTGTGGGTCAGACTACCCTCAGGATTTTCACATTTGACCCCTAAGGACACACTCGCACTACATTGTGTCATTCCTTAAGAGTTTCACACAAAACAAGAATGTTTTTATAATCCTACGCTCATCAGTGAACAGGCCTCTGGATGTATGATAATCCTTACAGTTTGGCGGTGGATAGCAGCGGGCCACAGAGATAAACAAAGGGTTGCTGTGTAAACCGTGCTATTTAGACTAAATACAGAGTAGCCTCTTCCCTGCATACTGGCCTCAGGTCAAGAGTCATTTTCTTTAGCTACATACCCAACGACTTTCCCATCATCCACGGGCCAATGCACACAACCCACTGAGCATAGACGAAATGTCAGGAATATTTTTGTCATTGAACTTTCCCAAAAAAAAAAGCCAGTTATGAAGGATTAATCAGCACTCTCTCTTTGTAAAAGGAAGATTTTACAACAAGGCTTTGCTTTTCCATGTGGGGGAGATGGAGGGCAGCTCTTACACAGTGGAAACAGTAAACTCCTGCACTACCCAAACAACCTTTTCTCCAAACAAAGCACCTCGTATCCCTTTACAAAGTGTTGCTATTAGAATATATATCTAAATATGACATTAAGTAATTGATATACTAATCTCAATGACATCTTAAGGTCCACACAGTAGCTATTACTGTCGCCTTACTAAGGCTACCACATGGCTCTTGTCTGATGCAAGAGCGGCTCACTATTGACAGTTAGCCCGTCACTTCCTCTCCCTCAACATCTAACACACATAAGACACACACACATTTTCTTTTAGGAACTTACCCTAGGGATCAAGTACACGCCTAGTTTTCTTTTCTGAATACTGACAGAGTAAATCCTTGTGTAAGTTCTCTCAATGTTCTAACTGTTCCTATGTTTCTGTGCAGCTTTGTTTCTAGGAGTCTCTCTAAAACTCCTTGGTAGTGAAGAGAGGAGAGATTAGGGGCTGGGAGGAGTGAGCGGGAAATGGGAACACCCATACTTAACCCTTTGTTAAACCTGTTGCAGGTAGAGACACAGTAGCAGAGGGACTGCAGGGATCCACTCACCAGGTGTCACACCAGTGTTTAAACAAAAGGGAATTAATTGCCTGTGAGAGAGGGTCTGCCTGTTCAAGGCTACAGGTAGTCTCCGGGTAATATCACGTCTCCAGGGCTGCCGGGTTCAAACTGGAGGCCAATTACTATGTCGTTACAGACAAGTAGATAGGAGGGGCGAAGTGGGTTGTCAGCTGAGGGGGGCTTTGTTAGGGCATGGGCGGATTCTCCCTGACAGTTTGCATCGTGCTGGACGTTACAGCGATGGTAATTAGATTAGGAGATAAGTGCTTTTTTAAGATTGCCCACATGTGATTGTGCTTAAGAGTGGAAACATTGAGTACAAGTTATCGTGCGCTTGATTAAAAACAAACAGTAAAAGCTTATGTTGACACAGATCCTTTTAGTTCCAGTGTCTCAGAGGGGGAAAATGTTACAAAAAGTTTGGTAACATTTTGTCAACGACAGAAGAAATGTCCAAATGATACAAAGAGATGCCGTGCAGCACAGCAACAAAAGCACATGCTCACCTTATTACTTCAAGATTAAAGTGTCACACACTTCTTAGGGTGGTCCGTTGGCCGTTCAACTGAACTGAGATATGAGCTTCATCGGCACACCCATGAAACACTCACACTTTCTTGACACAATATGTGACTGGAAATGAGTTTTTCTGTAGTGATGGCAGATTTCTTTTTGTTTTTTGTTTTTAAAAAGGTAGGAAAACATTCATTTTTAGAAAGCTGGATATCATAATAAAAGAAAAACAAGTTCATGCTATTTGAAGGAGTTTGCAAGCAAAAGTATCCGGATCAAGATCTGTACAGATTGGGTGAATCTAAATAATGTAAAAAGATCATGGCTGCCCCGGTCACCTCAAATGACCCTCAGTTCAACAAAGTGATTTGGAAAAACCCCAGCAACAAACATACAATCACATACTTTTATTTGTAAAATATAGTCAATCAGGAGATCTCGATAAAAAACATTTAGCAAATGTTGAATGTTATTTTTGTACCAGTGATTGCAGCAACCACATTCACGATGATCTCCCATTTCAGTGAGTCTTTAAAAGCCCATGTGCTGCCAGCACGTCAAACAGAGGACAGCATGATTATATCCTCAGCTGAAGTTAGAATAACGAGACCATAATGTCCAGTCTCTAACTGTCAGTATCCAGTACATTATCGGTGGAGTCGATCACTTATTTCTTAAGTATCTTCTCACATTGTTTGAATGGGAATTGTGCCGTGGCTTATGCTGGAGCAGCTGCACAGTACTGGCATGCAGGCCTTCTGCCGGTACTCACCTCTCCAGTAACAGTCCGACAGATGGATGTTTTCAGTCTAAACAGCAGTAGGGTAAAAGTTAAAACTTGTTGGCTGGTCCACGTCAGACTCTGCTATTCACAGAGCCATGAAGCCCATGCAGCTGTAAAGAGAAAAAAATGCAGGAAGGAGGGTAGTAATTGCGCGGGTTAACAAATATCCTGCCATGTCACAAGCTAAGCCACTCCCTGTTCCTTCAGACTGATCATTCCTAAAGCTGACAAATAAAACCTACATCCTGAATAAATACAATCCTAGACAATGTGCCCCTGGGAACAGACATGCTAAAGGTCTCCCACTATAGTTGTTTAGCCTCTTTTTGCTGTTTTGTGTTTCTTTGCAGCTGTTTGTATCTCTTTGTAGTTGTTTTGTGTTTCTTTGCAGCTGTTTATCTCTTTGTAGTTGTTTTGTGTTTCTTTGCAGCCATTTGTATCTCTTTGTAGTTGTTTTGTGTTTCTTTGCAGCTGTTTGTATCTCTTTGTAGTTGTTTTGTGTTTCTTTGCAGCCGTTTAATCTCTTTGTAGTTGTTTTGTGTTTCTTTGCAGCTGTTTGTATCTCTTTGTAGTTGTTTTGTGTTTCTTTGCAGCTGTTTGTATCTCTTTGTAGTCGTTTTGTGTTTCTTTGCAGCTGTTTGTATCTCTTTGTAGTTGTTTTGTGTTTCTTTGCAGCTGTTTGTATCTCTTTGTAGTTGTTTTGTGTTTCTTTGTGGTCATTTTAAGTCTATTCCTGGTTGGTGTGTCTCTCTTTGAGTGACATTTAGCAGGCCCGTTTAGTAATTCATCTATCTTACTAGCCTACATTACAGTGGCTGTAATGTGTCTGTGCAGCTGGAAGTGCCAGCACAATGTGTATGTCTTCTCTGAGCTACAGCTTTGTGTCATCCGTTCACTATCATCGCCATCTAGTGGGCACAAACATTAAGGTACCACAGAAAATCACTGATCAGTAACTTATACAAACACAATGTCCACCAGGTGCCTCCAGGTGTGATAATTAGATATTCAACATGTTATTAAAATGACATGTCAGATCATCAGTCTGCATGACCTACACAGGCCAGTTTAATGTGTAAAATGTCCAAAGATAGTGGGAAATACATACTGCAGTTCCCAATGTGACGTCTTTAAATTGCTTGTTTTGTGCAAAATATTGTTAATAAATGTTAAAAATCAAAACGCAAAGTAATAGAAAAAAACAACCTGTCATTTAATATTATTATTGTCATTTGCAAAGAAAGAAACATACAGTCGACAATTAAAATGTGTGACATGATGAGACGTGTGTGTGTAGTGGTCTTACAGAACTTGTGGGAGCTAGAGACTTTGGTCCATACAGTAAACTTGTCACTTCACTTTGTCAACCCACGCAAAGAAATTACACCGAGCCTCAGGGTTGGATGCATGTCCCTGAGGACGGGCACACACGAAGAACTGTTTGCCCATGTTTGGCCCCTCCTTTTTCACAGTACGAAGTACACAGGGTTCCCCGTGGACCTTACAGGAGGGTGGTGGGGGCGGTCCGTGAAGCACCGACTTCCAAAACACTAACGATGCCCCCTTTTTGGAATCTGAACGTCCCACATTGGGCTGTGCGGTTAAATGTTTTGTCTCCATCCGTTTGTCCTTTTCTTCTGTGGTGCTGCTCGTGCACAGCTGTGGTGAACCATCACAGACGAGCTCAGCGTCGGGCACGCTGCTTGTGTCTGAGGACGCGCTAGTTGTGAATGCTTTCTGGGAGTTTTGTGATGAGGTAACTTTGTCCACACTGGGTGTTTTTTCACACTGCCTGACGGGGGCTTCAGTAGAGGGACTGGCGTTTGTGAGTTTGGGTTTGAAAAAGGAGAGGAGGCTGCCCTGTGGCGTTGAAGAAGTCTTCACTGTCTTAGTCTTTTTCCCCTTTGGGACAACGGAGTCTGATGTGAACAGCCGTTTTTTACCAGAGATGTTTCCAGCTCCGCATGGTTTTAAATTCTCCCTCCGTTCCTCCTCTTCTTGAGATCCAGGTAATGCATCCCTCTGCCCAGACTGACATGGTTTTTGGTCCATCTTAACAAGGAAGCGGGAGAGTTTCTGCTGCTTGCCAACGAACTCTGGCAGGTAGCATGTACAGAGGGGAGGAGGCTTGGAGCTGGGCAGCAGAGAGCAGCTCAGTTGCCCCCACACAGGGCAGTGGTCTGACCCCTCCACCTCTGGCATGATGTCCGCTGCCACAAACTGCTCCTTGGCAAGCTGGCAGTCAGCGAAAATGTAGTCAATGCGTGTGCCATAGTTGGTCTGTCGCGCTCCAGTGAGCGTGGACCAGCATGTGAAGGCACTGGTGCGAGTTGGGTGGAAATAGCGAAAGGTATCCACAAACTTTCCACTGTGGACGGGATCCGATGAAGTTACCTCAGACTCTTCATCGGGTTCCTCCTCATTCATTGCCTGTTCTTGTCTGCCACTTTGCAAAAAGCCGTTAAGCCACTTCCTCCCTGGGTTTTCACCAAAGTCCTCCTAAGTAAAGAAAAACAAAGCAGGTAGAGTTTTATTATTATCACTTCATATACAGACGAGTGGTACCAATGTTCTCCTCTGACATACTTTACTTACAATATCACTGGGGTCACAGTGGTCTATTTGCCGGTGAGATGTGTTCACATCTCCTAAAACAATCACGTGGCTGAAAATGAGAAAAGAAAATCCATTAACTCAGAATGTTTAAAGATGAGAGGGGTCAACAGAGTAATAATTTATTATATACTGCTTCTTTTAACACATTGTAACATAAGTTTTTATTTAAACTTATATCAAAGTGCATCGTCAGTATGGTACATGTGTGATTTGCAACGTTCTAAACTGGTAAAAGTTGTTCAATTTAAAAAAGGTCTGTGGTAAACGTAGGATACAGCTGTATTTTCAGTCAACTCTCACCTCCCATCTTTCAGTATCGCTTCAGCCCGACTCTGAAGCAACTTGTAGAACTGCAGTTTGAACTGCTTTCGCTCCGGCTTTTCAGGGTCAGCCCGTGGACAGTATACATTGATTACAGTAACAGTTTTCTCCTTGTCCTGACACCTGTGGGGGTAAAACGGAGTCAAGAAGAGGCATGGACATAATAGTTTATTACTTAAAAACAATTAACTACCCTTGTGGTCTTTATCAAAAGTTATGTTTTGATCAACGATTTGTTGTTTCTGTTCGCGTGGCTCATGGCTGCTGATTGACATCGTCCTGGATCCATCTTTTTTTTATACATGTTCACATTCTATGTCTCATTTTGTCTATTTTGTACGCATGCCATCTATTGTACGTCTGTCCGTCCTGGGAGAGGGATCCCTCCTAAATTGCTCTTCCTGAGGTTTCTTCAAAGGTTTTTTTAGGGGGATCTTTTTATTATCCGAAGGTTGAAAACGTCAGAGGGTGTCATGTGCTATACAGATTGTAAAACCCCCTCAGGCACATTTGTGATATTGTGGAGAGGATAAAGTCATCTAAATCTGGCTGCTAGTAAAGATTGTACTGTCTTTTCTAGTACATATATAGTTTATATTTTTTGAAATGATGCGAGTACATGAACAGAGATAAATACCCAATACAGCATATATAACATGCATGAAGCATATATATTTTTCTCTTACGTTATTCTGTGCTGTGTGATAACAGCTCGTCCTTCATTGTCCAAAAGCTGCAGCTCCTCGCTGCACAACGCAGTCTGGTCACCATGACATCCGACTGCCCCTTCATGGTTGGTTAGCAGGCCTGTGAGGCCCTCTTCAGCAGAAAATGGAGTGGCACTGTCTTTACAGTACGTGGCAACCCCTGTGCATGCCAGGGATGGGAGGGGAATTAGTTTGTGTAGTGTGTCTGCAGCAACTATAAATAATGTGGAACAATGGGCAGTGGCATTAACGGGGATCTGATGTTGCTCTAATAACTAAGTGCCCATTCAAGGAAGTTAATTAAACCAATCTTTTATTCTAGAAAATGTTGTCTTCTAGTCTGGGTAAACTAGATATAATTGGAAAGACAGTACTGTATTGTTACAAATACACAGCATTAATTAAGGCAATGTAATGAACCTGAATAGCCGCTGCGTCCTCGACTGAAGCTGAAATATGAGTTGTAGCCGTCAACAATGGCAGTTCTTTCATCGAGCAAGTCTCCTGTGGGTGACAATGGCTTTAACTTTAACATATTTCTGACTGGTACGTTAACATGACAGCCTCCACGTTTTCCAAACTTACTTGTCACTTTTGTCTCTTGAACACAGATAATATCTGCGTCTAATGAATCAAGAGCCTTTTTAATGCCGCCTCTGAAAGTCCTTATGCCGTTTATGTTCCAGGTAACGATCTTCATTGTGTAAATTAAACTACCGTTGTTTGACACTGCCGCAAATCACAATTTGCGCACACCGGAAGTCAAACGGAAGCTAACAAATGTACGAGCGGAAGTGTATTTCTTTACTATTGTTTAATTCTTTCACTTATATATTTTTGGATTTGTTGTTCAAATAAAATTGTTATATTTATTCCATTAATGTTTAATATTTATGTCTGAATATAAAATAAAGGCTCTACTCTCCAAATACTGAAAATAAAGAACAGTTGGTGTGATGGCATTGCGCCGTTGCTTAGCTAGAGGGGGTAATTGTGCTTTTATGTTTTCGGCGCGCTTTTGACACCAGACCTCACCGTGAAACCGGAGAGCCGGGTGGGCGGAAGGCAAGTGGCTGTTCAGTAACCTGGGCTCGTACCCCTGGCTACTATCGCGATCAGCATCCGTTGCCTCTGACAGTTCCCAGAGGAAGTACAACAGTGGACGTTTGCTTGCAAACTGGAGAGCTCCATCTTTGAATTAAAATCAGAGGGTGAGTAGCTAGTTTGGCTATTAGCGTTAGCTAATTAGCTTGTCTGACAGGTTCCGTCTCACGTTACCACCGGAGAACAACCCTGTGAGCCGGGGAAGTTCATTCCGTTAAGCCTATGTACATCTAACTAACTGAATTAAAAAGATGCTAGCTTGCTAAATTCTTCAACTCGACGTTGCTAACTAGTAACTGTTAGCATTGTGGTGTCGTTTGCTGCCTGCACTAGGCTAAAACTACTCTTGCTAGCTGACCGGCCGTGTCCTGTTTCCAGTCCGGTGTCGTCTTGTATCCATGTCAGAATATTATCCGCCATCTAACTAAGGATACCCGCATACTTTGGAATTAGAGGGGTTGTGTAAGATGTCAAACATATTTACATCCTTATAATTTACTCTCAGTTGATGCTACAAGGAGGTAGTTTGGTGGTTAGGAGAAACAGATGCTTATGTGATGCATCATTTGGCATCGGGCTGGTGTTTCCATCTTCGGTCAAAGGAGAGGACACGAGGAAATGGGGGAAGTCAGCCCCACCCCAGTCAATACGGGTGGTCAAAGTAACCTTAATCCATATTATTTCAATCTCACTGCAATTTTGTGGAGGAAACTAATACGACACTTCAACCAGCTGTCATAACCGAGCAGCTAACATTAGCTATCGTTAGCTATCAGCTTATTCTGAAGAGATGAAACGTTGCTGATGTTGAAGGCCATGATTTTGCATAGCAGTTTAATAGTGACAGTCTTTAACTGCGGGGAGTTGAAGAGTCATCAGTGACGAGCTTAAAATACCATGGGTTTATCAGTGCCTATTTAAAAATACCAATAGCAGCAATTTGCTACTTCTAGGTCCAAATTGTTAGTTATGACTGCTAACTACATATTAACATTTCTGGCTTGAATTTGTGGTCATTTGGCTTCCTACTCTGCAAGTACATGAGTTGTACCATTTATCTCCAAGTTAATCTTGCCCTATGCAGTTTTCTTTCCTCTTTTCCATCCTGGCCATTGTTCTAAGACGTTTTCATAATCCCCATCTTTTGTGTTTTGCCTTTTTGTAGTGTGGAGTAATGAGAGCGGGGGCGTATAGGAGGCAGGAGTCCCAGTAGAACATTGGCAGACAAGTTAAAGGCCAAGCAAGGATGCTGGAGGCGGATGCAGACCCAGCAGGTGCAGCAGTAGAGAGAGGAGAGGCCGAGATGGGGAGCGGAGACTTGACGTCTGAGGTGGTACGGCTGACTCTGGAGCTCCAGGAGGCCACAGAGGAGAAGCTACAGGCAGCTCGCTATGGCCTGGTTATGCTGGAGGAAAGTGCTGCTCTCAAGAAGAAACACAGGCAGCTGGAAGAGGAGCATGAATCCCTCAAAGGAGAACTACAACAGCTCAAAGAGGTAGGAACACCTAAGGCCTTGTAGTTATATTTAGACAACATTGTGGCTTGTGAGCTGTTATTATTTTCCACTAACGATCTACTCCCATATGACTTTTTTCCCCTCCCTACACATTTCTTCCCTGCAGTAAAAGTACACCATTTTATAAATATCCATTTTTGTCTTTACATTAAACTGGATGTTGTTTAATGATGTGCTGTTTTATATATTACACAAGCATTTCCTGAATACACATTTCATAAAGAGGATTATTTGAAACTTCTATCCCGCATGTAAAGTGAATTTTTACAGCATGTTCTTGGATATTCTTCTTTTGTTCTGTGTTGAAAGACGACTACAGTAGGGATGAGAGCAACACAAGCTGCAATCTGTTTCTATATGACTAATATGCAATAACATGTAATGTACTGTTGCATTGTTGAAGGATATATTACCTGCATTACCATTGTACGCACGTTTTGTAGAATTCCCTGCTGGGGAAAAAAATGTAAATGCAAGGCTATCTATTGATGCTGCTCATTTAAATTCAACAGCAAAGGAGGTGCCTTGCAGTGGACCGATTAGTCCTATAAATATACCATTGTTGTCTTTTTATAGACCAGTGAGCTATGACATGAATTTGATTGCTCATCCCTTCATTTTGGCAACTCTCTCTGTCTGCTACCACAATTGCAGTTCTGTTACAGTTGTGACCTCATGTTATACTTACAATGTAGAGGCTTATGATTCCATACTGAGTCAGTGTTGCTCTCGTATGTCTTCTGATGCTGATGGCATCAGAGGGAGAACACTGTCTAGTGATTTGGGCAACTTCAACGGTCAGTACATCCGGTGCTTTAAAAGTATTACATTTTCTCTGTTCATCCAAAACTGATTTTGATGCTTAACTACACAAAATTAAGGATTGAATTAGGTTAGTGCCGGATATTCAAGATAAAAAGATTAGACCAATATGTCAAAACTCAGATTACCATGTAATCCATGTTTTATATAGATGTATTGACATTGTGACATGCTTCTCATTGTGCTTCCTAGTATTTTGTTTAAATTCTTAGTTTTTTTCTGAATTGACCATTGCACAGTAAAATTGAAAACGTCTCCATCAACTGGGGTTTTACAAGAGACGTGTAGTTTGTTCCACTGTAGCTGAGTTTTATTCGTATGCTCATGCTTTCACTGACATAGTGCTGAATGTGTGAGGGGTTTATATTGTTTCACGATTGTTAACTTTTTCACAAATGCACCAGATGGATCATGAATAATGCTGAAACTTTTAAAACTGGTTTATGTAAGAAGGTAATCCCATAAAATTCAATCCTGACATGTGGGCAGATATTCTTTTAGTTCTGCAATTGTTCTGCCGACCTGTTTAATTTGAGATGCTTAAAATGCTGCTTACAAGCAGTTGGATAGTTAGCAATACATAACATGCCAGAATAACATTAAAACCGGTCCGTCCTGATGTTCTATAACCACATATCATGCAAAGCTCTTTATGCGTTAAGGGACGCAGTGGTACAGAATTTCAGTTAATTTTTATAATCTGCATAAACCTCATGTCTTGGCTGTTTACATACCCAGGCTTTGGCAGGGTTTTAACCAAGCAGAGCGGACTCGTGTGTTGTGCATTAGCATCATTATATAACGACATCACGACATGTTTAGTAGCATGTTGATTTCACACCTTTTTATTTGAAAGTTCTTTCATTCAGTCCTTGAGTCATAATGTGTCCTGGCTACTGATCATGACAAGCTGTGGAGAAATGCCTGCTATTAAGTGCAAAGCTTTCAGCCCAATGAATCACATTGGCTAGATACAAATACAGTGTGAAAAAGTGTGGACGCTGCTGTTAGGTCTGCGGTGTCCTGTTACCAAATCATAACGGCCATTTTCCTCACTGTTACCAGGTTTAACATGATGGGTGTCAGTGAAGTGCTATTACCCTTCCTTTGTTAAAGATACATTTCTTGCCTTGATAGAAGTACAGCATGAATTAATTTGTCTTTCAGCACAGCCAATGTTGTTCCAATGTGCAACTACTGCTAGATACTGCAGGATTTGACCTTTCCTTCACTATTTTTGTTTGTGTGAAGGCATTTGCGGATTCTGTGAACAGCCAAAAGCGTGCAGCGGCTGATGGAGAATGCCGGGAGGAGAACCTGCTGCACGAGACTGCTACTAAAGAGGCTGCCATGACGACGCGAATGGATGAAGTCCAGGCGGAACTCAAGCAAGCACGCCTTGCTCTGAGCAATGCCCATGCAGAGATCGATCGACTGGGGGTGGTCTCCACCCAGCTAAAGAAGGTATTGCGGCTCACTTAGTACACCTGCATACTGGTGTTGTACTGTGTAGTACCTGTCATGATACATGTGATGGAGTCCTCAGCCACTGCATGACATTAAATTGGTTGTTCACGGTGCAGTTTAAATGTTGTGCTTTGCACTGATTCCACAGTGAATTGTGTTCTACAGGAGTGCGAGTGTCTGGAGGGCGAAAAGAGCCATCAGAGGGATGAGATGAAGGAATATAAAGTACGTGAAATGCGCCAGTTGCAGGACAATGGCGAGCTAGAAGAAGAGAACACATCTCTGCAAAAACAGGTGTCTGTACTCAAGGAAAACCAGGTCAGTTATCACTCAAGCTACAACTTAACCGGATACATACAAGTTCTACCTGCTGGCTGTAATTGTAAATGGATGGATTGATGGATAGATATCCAGAGAGGTAATATTCAACGTATCCGTAGAAATGTTGATATGACCATTGGGCCATACAATTGTTTTTTTTACTCCTAAATTTGTTTCAACTTATAGTGTTTGTGGAGTAAATGTAGGTGGTTGTTAACTAACCCACTATCACTGCGTCATTGTTGTAGTGCACTGCACTTACCTGCATTTGCCTTTCGTACATGAGGAAAAAGTGCCCAATCTCTGTCACATGTTTGTTGACATAACGTCTCTAACTGGGATACAAACTGGCCAACGTTGACTAGACTGGACGGACCAGTTCCCCTGGGGGATTGATGCCAATGTTTGACATCACATCTAATTAAACATTTCCCTGGAAATATGCAGCAGAAAAATAAAGAGATAATTATAGATGTGAGTAGCACTATGTTCCAGGCTCCAGTGTGGAAGTTTCATAAGTGATCTTAACATCATATCTTCAAGTCCTGAATGACTTTAAATGACTTGTGAAATGATGTGTTGTTATAGAAATATATTGTTGCATTACTGTACTTTTCGAATCAAACATTAAAAGGACTAAACTAACTTGAAATAACCTTGTCCTGCAATGATTTTGTATCATTCAAGACAAAAGCGTACTGAAAGCTTCTAATGTATTTTCTGCAGGATGTGCGATTGATGTCATTGCAACATAAAAAAAAATGTAAATTTAAGAACATTTTCATAATTAAATAAGCTTAGCTTCAAAGTGCTTTTTACATTTTCTGTAGTTAACATTTCAAACCTCTGCATGGTCAAAATGTTGCAGTGTCCTTCGGCCGTTATATTACATAATTATGTTACGGTCATTGCTTGGATTGTTGAGGGAGTGAGACAAGTGCTTCCGTATGCAGATGTGCCTTCTGTGTGTGTCGCAGCTCTGCCAAGACAAACTGCTCATGACTAGTTCTAAATGTAGCCGAGGCTTGTAAGTGTGTGCCACTACAGTCTCTGAAATCCTGTCAGAAATCCTTTTTTGTAGATGAAACCCCTAAATGATCGTATCCCTGTCATACAGCAGCAGTTTTAATATTACATGTTGAATATATGTATTTTCTAGTCTATCTAAGCTATTTGGGTATTTGACTATAACCCTGTTGTGCTTGTATGCATGTATGTTTGCGTGTTGGCGTGTGCTGCATAAAACATCATAGAAAGACCTATTTAAAAACAGTCCTCTTGTTCTGCACCTCATCACATTTCAGGTGGAGTTTGAATCAATAAAGCTGGAGGTGAGCCACAAGAACGAGGAGCAGGAGGAGCTACGATCTCAGATGGAGGAGGCGGCAAGGCTGAGGGAGATAGCAGAGAGGCAGCTGGATGAGGCCCTGGAAGCCCTGAAGGAGGAGAGGGAGCAGAAGAACTGTCTGCGGCGGGAGCTCTCCGCCCTGACCCTCAACCCCTTTGATTCTGTGGGGAACCTGGAGCTCCACTTGGATCAGCTGGATGACAGCCAGGAAGAGGGTCAGGAGGGAGAGGGCGAGGGAGAGGATCAGGACAGCGGCATTAATAATGGTCCTGGGTCTGCTCCCAGTTCTGCTCACCCTCCTCACTTGGGGGGCTCCAAAAGTAATGGCCTTATCCATCGCTACTCCACTCCACGCAACAGTGACGTATTCTTGCGTGCTCCAGCCTCCGGGCTGGTGTCGGACCTGCTGAGTGAGCTACACTTTTCAGACAGTCAGAAACTAAAACAGCAACTTCTACAGGTAGGACAATATGTGTCACTTTTTAAAATGTAACATAAAGACACAGGGGGAAGTATTTACTTGTGTTATACTATTTAAATCAAGAGGAAATACAAGGCCAAGATAAGTATTTTTGAACTTTATACTATTGCAAACACGATGCACTTAGGAACACAGTGTATATAGAAATTCCAATTTTATTCACAGAACTGTGTTTAGATGCACGTATCTGTTCTAATCACGCTGAGCAGCGAGGTTGTGAAACAGCTTGGTTTGTGAGTCTAAGCTGTTGGCAGGGATGTCTGCCGCTTCCTGCCTGAGACCACATCCTGAGCCTTTCTATATTAATAAAATAAACACCTGGCACCACATTGCATCAACTCCCACATGATACAGCTATGCCTCACAAATAAAGGCTACTTAAGAAAATTAAGAATTCAAGCGGTCATTCCTCTGAGGGAAATATATTATTCATGATGCACTTAAATCAGGGGTTGGGTTAGCAAGCGCCTACCCCCCAGATGTGTGAAGCTGAATGGGGTCGGCCACTATTAACATAAATAATGCATTAAGAGAAGGTAAGTAGTAGTAAGGTGGTGGGGGAAGAAATGTGTGTTACAGAGAACTGTCTTTGTTTTATGGACAATAATCAACAATCAATATTGGTATGTTGGCCTGACTAAAACTGAAATGGAAAAAGCAAATGAAGCCGTATATGTTCATACCTCCCATGATTCTCATCTTTTTTTTGCGTGTGCATGCATCCAGGCAGAACGAGAGAAGTCCGGTCTGGTCAGCAAGGTGGAGGAACTGCAGCTGCAGCTGGTGATGTCCAAACAGGCTCTCAGTCAGCAAGAGGACAAGGTTGGATCTCTCACCCAACAGCTAAAAGAGGTGCAGCAGCCCAAACAGGAGGCGGACGGCGGGGGAGATGATGGGAAAGAGAACGGCGGCGATGCAGTCTTTGACTATGAGGTAGACACGAAGAGCAAGGAGGTGCTGGAGGCGCGCATGCGTTCAGCCAGCGAAGAGCTTCTAAAGCTGCGAGATGAACTGTCTCAGGCAGAAACTCGTTACAACACCCTGGAGCACAGATACAAGCAGGAGAAGGATCGTTGGAGGGCAGAGGCCCAGGAGCTGGCTGACAAGATCCGTCAATGCATCAAGTCCAGCAAGCAGGACCAAGATCGCATCAGTGAGCTGGAGAAGGAGATTGGAGCCACACGGAAAGTGGCCATAGATTCAGAAGGGCACTTGAGTGTCGCCCAGGAAGAGCTGCTGGCTTTCTCCGAGGAGCTGTCCAACCTCTATCACCACATCTGCGTGTGCAACAACCTGACTCCCAAACGAGTCACCCTGGACTACTACCGTGATGGTGCCAGGGCCAGTATTGGAGGAAGTGGTGCACGAAGATCACACTACATCTACCCCCAGCACAGCTCCCAGAAGAAGCCGCGAGCGAATGACATGTTCAACTCCAAAGCATCAACATTGCAGTTCATGGGGGAGGTGGACAGTGCAGGAGCCAGCGGAGACTCTCCTAATTGCCCTGGATCCCCCACCCTGGATTTTAGGGACCCTTCAAATGTCTGCAACTTGGTAGCGGTCATTCGTTGCCAGATCAAACACCTCCGGGTAAGACGGCACTGCTCATCACATACAGTATGTCAGACTTGTTGTCAGATTGCCAGTGCACATTCTCTAACTCCTTCATTGTGGCTCCATCACTGAAAGCCAGGCTTGTGTTCTGAGCGAAGGCCTTTCCTCCTTCACACATTTCTTGCTAAACCTAATTCTCAGCTCAGACTGTTTAATGTAGGTCCCGTGTCAGTTCAAATCCTATGTGTGCGTCTCTTGTGTGTGTGTACGTCTGTGCGTGTGTGTCTCTGTGTGGGGGGGTTTGGATTATCAAGAGTCAAAGTTGAGATGTGACTTCCTCTACAGAAAATACTTTTTAAAACTTTCTGAAACACAAGGAACTTATGTTTTTACGCAGAAATGCTTCATTTCACATGTGTTTAATAGTATTTGTTTAACAAAATGCATACATATATTTAAATACATTTAGAAACATACATACAGTACATTTTTAAACCATTTTGACCAAGGTGATATTTGGATATACTGTATATTAAAACACTCCAATACTAGTAAGACACGAGTTCTCCCACGTGACGACAACATATGTACTTTCCCAGTGAAACAAACACATTAACTAACGTTTATGAATAACTGCCTTTGTGTTCTCCCAGGTGGCAGTGGACCTCTGTCGTCAGAGGGGCGCGATGCCTTACACAGGGTTCAGCACCAGCGGAGAGTCAGAACGTGATGCTGAAAGCCTCATGGAAGAAGTATTAAAACTCAAGTCGCTTCTCAGCACCAAGAAAGAACAGATTGCTACCCTCAGGACTGTCCTCAAGGCTAACAAGCAGGTAGTTCACAGCAAACACTGGCTACTCTACAACGTTCCCTCTTTGACCTCTATGCACTGTTTTCTAGTAACAATCTTGTTTTCCATTTATGGCCTTTGCTCGACTTTACCTGTCAGTAGACTTTACCTAAAATGAAATCCTCTATGCCTGTCTATTTTGGTTTATTCTGTTGCCAATATTATTTTTACGTCTTCTGAATAAGGACCTGGTCAAAGAGAGCTGGTCTTCACGGTTAGCCACACATAATCTTTACTTAGGCAGTATGGTTGACCTGTATAGTTAGTGTCTTGTCTAGTCATTCCCCTGGGCTCACAGGGGTCTGCACCTTGAGCAGAGGGCGATGTTGCACTCCTCAGAGGTTGAACTCTCCTTCCCCTCCCCTTTTCTGCGGCTAAAGTAATGAGTGACCTGCTTCTGTCATTCGCTCAGCTGTCACTCTCCCTTTCACGTGCACATAAACACTCAAGGTAATCTGTTGGGCTGGGCTGTACTTACATACAGTATTTTGCCGTCTCAAGTCTGATATCTAGGACTATGTTGCCCCCCCCGTTGGTTTTCCTCATGTAATCATGTTTTTTACACATGAACATACATTCAGTGTTGATTGTATTCAAGTCACAGAAATGCAAAAAGTGATTTTAAAAACAAGAAGGGAATAGTAGACTAAGGTTTTCGGCCTGTATTCTTCTGTTATTTTGCATTTTAACCCCCCCCCCCCCCCCACTTTGAAAGGGGAATGATGGGGCTGCAGAAGCATATAATCTTTCTTGTCAATGCAGACTGCAGAGTTGGCCCTGTCCAATTTGAAAACTAAGTACGAGACGGAGAAGAGCATGGTGTCAGAGACCATGATGAAACTGCGGAACGAGCTCAAAGCCTTGAAGGAGGACGCCGCCACCTTCTCTTCACTGCGAGTCATGTTTGCGAGTCGGTAAGTTTTCCTTTTTATGTTTGAGGGAAGTAAACATTATATTCAGCAGGGTTTTAAAAGAAAATTATTCCTTTTTTTTTTTTTTGAGAAAGTAGATTTTTATGTAATTAGCCTGAAACAGGTTAATTACTTCTGATGGTCTGCTCTTAGCGAGTGTTTTTCATGCTTAGTAATGGTGCTCTTGTTGTGGCACAGCCTCTGCTACCGCTCATGTAATAAGCTTACCATACTTATTACGCCTGTCGACAATCCACTGGTTCACGTCAAGATTATGAACCACATGCTCTGCCCTGTGCCGATGGGGGAGGAGGCAAGGACAGATTTGTCCCATCAAGACAGGTCACCTTAGAGAAGGAGACGCCTGAGATGGGTGGGACAATAGATAGGATGGGAGGATGTATGTACCACAACACCTCCCTCACTAATTACTAACCTCTTCCGAGAATACGTTGGAATGGATAAATGTTTGATGGAGTGAAATGTATTTGGTTAAAGCGAGTGAGTTATTTTTGCTCTTGTAATGGACAGCAGAAATGTTGCCATTGTTATTTATGAATTGCCTGAAAAGCTTCTCAGACATACATCACCTGTCTAAGCCCTCTCCAGACAGTTATGAGCTGGCATTTCATTATCCTTAAGAAGGATTGGAGAACAGTTGAGGACTACTACTGGCTGTTGCACGAGGCTAAAGATTACAGTTTAAAAGATCTTTATAATTAAGTTTTGTGCTGCCATCATGTGGATAGCTGTAGTGGCTGCATTTCTACACATTTTAAACTCTTATTCCAGTCAACAAAATATATATATATTGTTGTCATCTTCACTTTCACCTCATTTCTTCCTCTGGAAATTACTTTTAGTCTAATTAATTTCTCATACTCCATTGTTATTTATCAGGTAGGATTTGCAGATTTTCTTTCTTTCAATGTAAATTCAGTAATTTTGTGATCATAACCTCACTTGTGGTGATTAATGATTTTTCTTTTTGACATAAATCCAAAAGTGGCTACATAAATCCTGGTGTTCACAGCTGTTGTTTAAAGTTTGTGTCCGCCACACTACAAGTCAGGTTTAGCATGTGTGTCTCTGGCTTTGTGCATTAATTTGTTTTTGCCTCCTTGTGCATGTTGCATCTTCTCCCTATGTACAATCTCTCAGGTGTGACCAGTATGTCACCCAGCTGGATGAGATGCAGAGGCAGCTGGCAGCAGCCGAGGACGAGAAGAGGACACTGAATTCTCTGCTGCGTATGGCCATACAGCAGAAACTGGCTCTTACTCAGCGTTTGGAGGACCTGGAGGCCCCTCTGTCTCCCCACAGCTTGAACAGCAGTCCCCGCCGCTCCCGCGCCAAAGAGCTGGCCAACAAGTCAGGCCGGGCTCCACGGAGCCCCCGAAGCAGCCCTGCGCGCCCCCCGCTGAGAAGCAGTCCCCGGGCTAGCCCTGTTCTCGGCGGCAGCGTTTCTACATTGGCCACGCACCACCTGCGAAGTTTAACCAGAAGTCTCCACACAAGCCCTGTAAGAACCTCTTTTTCTCTTAGTCCTGACAACCCCATCCAGACAAGCAGCCGGTCTCGCAGAGGCAAGGTTCTCCCTCGGGACGCCACCTTCATTAGAAGTCATAGCGTCAGTGATATCTTTCACACCGAGCTGAGTCCTGGCTTCTCCCGAACACGTAAAGGCTCCACCGGTTCTGTGAAAAGCGAGTTAATGGTAAAGAATTCACAAGTCAATGATTCAAGAAAAGGCATGTCAGGTCGGAGAGCTTCAGTCCCTGTACGTCAGGACACCTTCATTACAACTTGTGTTGTACCTGCCTCTTCCTCCAGGCGAAAGTCTCCTTTGCTTTCTTCCTCCATAGATAATCTAAACTCTTCTAAAGCTTTGTGTGTGTATCCTAACACATCTCCAGCATGGGGTGAAACTAAACAAAAGTCTGATCTAAAACCAAACTCGGATACTTCGGTTAGAAGAAAGCAGTTGAGTTCCAGGTCTAATTCTGTCCAAGCAGCAGCTGGATGCCGTAACGCATATCAGTCAGACGCAGTCAAGTCTTCAGGGGCCCTGACAAACGCATCCCTCCCTGTTCCAACTGGTAAAACCAGGATAACTGGGATCTGTAGAGAGTCTAGACGTAGATCATCCGCCTCCACCAGTAGAACCACTGAGGAGCCGCTCAGTAATGTCAGTAGGAGCTCTGGTAATAAAGTTCAAGGCACACCTTCCAGGCCCCGGAGCTCACACTCCAAGTCATCTCGCAGGCAATGAGACAAAGTGGCCACCAGATTTAGGCTCTAAACTAAACTACTTTATCTGTAGCTATGCATTATGTTCTAAAATATAAATAGGCCATACTTTATATCTGTTTGCACAGATTTTGTTAAGAAGTTATGCTTATTGGGGTTAACAATCATTTGCTTTTATACATCTCATGTAGCTGTGGGGAGATCCTTTTACATGTCGTATTGAGCCATTTATCCTTATTAGTTACCATCATCTTTTTTTATTTGAACTAAATATGTTTTTTGTCTCTGTCTCACCCTGTCTCTGTAGCGCTGAAACGCTCCTTCCATTACTCCAAATCCCCTCTTCTCCATAAGGACCTGTCATCATGTTGAAACCCCGGCTCCCTCCTCCTTTCCTGACTCAAGACATTCTGTCCATCCCAGATATGATGCAACATTCCCCAGTCCACCCACCAGAACCATGGATTTAAAAAAAAGTTTTTAAAAAATAATTTAAAAAAAGAAATCTCTCATCCCGCCCTCTTGGTTTTCTCCGCTTGGAGCGGAGAAACCTGCATGCAGCCTGGAGAAGGATGAAGAGACAAATGTGCTGCTCATTGCTCTGTGAAGTCATTGACTGTCCAACCTTCGTCTGGTCTTGTTCAAGGCTGCTGTGTGTTGTGGTGAACCGTTGACAGTATTTATCCCAGAATGAGAGACTGTTCATGTGCACTATTTACTGTCCTCAGACCTTGATTCAAGTCTATGATCTGTTTTAAGGCTGTATGTCTTTCCACTCTTGCCTTTAGTCTGGCATCCTGGCCAGGCCTGTCTGGCGTCTTTTAGTGTCTGTAAGCCAGTAGATAATCTGTGATAACTCTCCCAGGTAGTTGTTGTTTTTTAGAACAATGCAGCCTTACTAACATAATTAGTATCCCACAAGTAGAGCGCTTGCTATCGTCTTGAGGTTCCTCCCTTTCACCTGTGATGTGTCCGGCTCTTTGGCTCTTGACCATCAGCCACACCCTTTAACTAGAGGTCAGTAAACAGGCTTTTTCATTGATGGAAATATATTAGCCATAAGTTCCCCAACTCGGGTCAAACGGAGTAATCAGTTGCATGATTTGGGAGATCTTTAATGCACAGCTTACTTTGCAAACTATGCAGACCAAGTCAGGACAGTGCCTGTATACTTCCTGCTGCTTTTGGAAGTCATCTAGACGTGATAAGTAGCACAATTGCAAGCATCCCATTAGATGGTGTCATGTCCTGCTTGTTGGACTGCGGGGTTTAAAAGACAGTCTTGCATCACTCAACATGTTGGGACATTCACGTTCCTCTTGGTTACATAATCATAATGGCTGTTCCCTTTCAGCTTCTGCTTTTTCTTTTCTCACCCCTTTTGAACAGCTAAGCAACAAAACTCGTGTTTTGTATTCCATCATTTCTTGTCACCATGCTTTTGTCTGCTCCCAAAGTAAGCATGTTGTATTCTAGTTTCCTTCTCCCGTGGCTCCAGCGTCCATTGTTTCCACGTAGGAATGCTCATCGTGCTAGCAGGCTGCTAGTAGAGTTGCTGCTTGTAGAAAAACTAAATAATAACGTCGTCCCATGACTTTAAAAAGCATCACACAGTGCTTTACATGTAGAAGCACAGTATGAGGTCAAACAAAGAATAATAAATACATTTCACATGCCAGGGCTGTGATTTGAGGTGTTACACCTGTCTCATTGAATGCAGTTTAAATTCAAATCAAAGAGACCGATCATGATCTTTAAGACTACATTTGAAAATGGCTTGAAAAATTAGAACTTGATTCAAAAAAAAAAAAAAAAAAAAAATGTTAACGTCCATGTGTTAAGTTCACCTGTCCTGTGGTTGAGTAGAAGAGGCCACGTCCTGCTGATTTATTTTAGTGCCTTGGTTTTGATCTTGTCTGTTGTTTTTAAGACTACATCACACGGTCTAAATAGAGGCTACTATTCAACACTGTAGTTGTGAAGATATGTTTTATTTCCTTTTGAGGAAACGCATTAAGCAGTGTTAGCACTGAATAAGGTGATATCTCATGTTGTTAAAGTATTTTCACTTTTTAGCTAGCATGCCTTTATATGAACACATTAACTAATGAATAGTGAGTGCAGATCAATCAAGAACATAATGTATCAAAAACATTATAGATCGAAGGTTAAATCTCAAAAGTGGAAATGCTTTAACACGATGTCCTATTGCTTCGAAGGTTGTAAATGGATTTCTTAATCGATCACTCTGTGCAGATATGTGTGTATAATTTAATTTCCGTTGTTGTATAATATTTTAACTGTATTTATGTGATCTGCATTCTGTGTAAATTGTTCTAAAGGGACGACGTGCACACACTCCGCAAAACACATTTCATGGTCCTCCAACCTTTTATGTGTATGAAGTTTTCCTTTTGTTGACCTGTGAACCACTTTTGTCATGAAGAATAAAAACAAGCCAACACTGTATGTCGATCGTGGTCTCTTGAGTTCAAACGCAGTGTTGGAACACTGTTCATCATATGGGATTATACAGCAGGGTCGTATTGTTTCTGCTAATGTAGTGTGTTCATGGTACGTGATGGTAACAGCACTCCTTCTAAACCTAGTAGGGAGGTACATGAGAGAAAGTAAACGGACTTGATTTATGCAGCATACTCCGTTGTAGTCTACATTTTAAATAAAACTTCAGTTGAGTCTGAAGTTATAGCGGTGACTAAGCTGAGCAGTTTGACTAACAACAAAATTTCCATGTACGGGTGACTGTAAAGTGCAGTCATCCCTATGACGTACCAAACAATCCAGGGGGAGTTTGGATGTGAGTAGTCTTGTGCAAACGTTCCTCTGCGATTTGTCATAAAATAAAAATCCACTGCACATAATTTAATCTAACAAAGCAAGCTATTAAAATCTAATAGAGCAAAAGAGTTTACAATTTAAAAATGACCGTAAAACAAAAGCTAAGAATCAACCAAGTGCATCCAAATACAAAGTTAATACATCATCACTCTCTGCATAACTTCACTGACTATTTACAAGAAGGATTAAAGCTTGAGTTCCTCAAAAGTACTTAGAAACATCAGAGTATCAAATGTGCTCATCCCTGGTGGATGTTTTCTGTGAGCATGTTCTACAGCTGACCTTTCAATCACAGTACTTCCTGTCGGAGCCTGTTCCTACGGCCAACACGCAGAACAAGTTTAACAAGCGGCAGGTCTCTTTGTAGGGAGTTAAAATAAATAAAATGATCTATTTAGAAAAGCTTTGTAAGCAAAGACAAGGCGGCGACGCATGTGTTCTTACACTGAGAGAGAGGCATGGACACACTGGAAGTGCAGTTGTGTTTACCAAACAATTTCCTGATAATTAATCTAATAGCACTAATAAACATGATCTGCATAAAGGTGTTTCATCATCTAGGACACAAGTCTGCAGAATCAAACGAGTGTTATTTTTATACACTTCAGGTTCCAATAAGAGTGGCCATTTTCAAATTGAGATATCTAATTGCTCTTGGTTTAAACAGCAACATATGGCAATTTTAATTGGAATAAACTAAAACAATAAGGGATATATCAGCTATTTTACCATTATCTGAGTGCACCTTCCTTGAATCCGATCCTCATCCAAGCAAAGAGCAGATACTCTGCTGCATGACCCGGTCTTACATCTTAATTTGGTGCCCGGAATTGGAATTAATTACCTTTCGTACATTAAAATAATAAGTTACCATAATGACAAAAGAAAAAAGTGTGATTTAATGTCCTCTTTCACACAGTGGTGCAAGGTAATGTACTCAAATACTGTATTTAAGCACCTTCTACTTTACTTGAGTATTTCCATTTCATGCTACTTCTTATTTCTATTCCACTACTTTTCAGATATTTATTATCTATATGTTTATTTTTACTCCACATTTACCTTTAGAGCTTTAGTTAATAATTACTTTACACATTAATCCCTATTTTTTAAATGTGATGCATTGGTGTAATTAACCCTCCCATCATATACAAGTAGATTACATTTAAATCCATTTTAACAAACTACAAAAGTAGTTTAACACTCACAGGGACACTTTCTTCTTATACTTTTGCTACTTTAAATACATTTGACTAAAAGTACATACGTTTACTTAAGTAACGTTTTCAATGCAGGACTATTACTTGTAATGTAACATGTTTACACTGTGCTACTTTACTCTTCTTCTTATAATGCATTTGGAATATTTTGTTTTACTTACTAATAATTTCATGTAAGAAGCTGTTTGTTATGATCATTCATCTCAAGTATTATTTTGGGTTTTTAATATATTACAGAATGAGTTTAGTATATTACATTACAGTTCATTTAGCTGGCGTTTTTGTCCAAAGCGACGTACAATAAGTGCAAACAATCATGAGGATACAACTCCGGACAGCGAGAATCTTGCAAGTGCATTAACTTCAAATAGGTTAAATCATTTAAGTGCAGAACAATAGCTTCAAATAAACTGTAAATGCAACATACAAATAACAGAAAAACATTCATTGCAGTCGAAACAGGTGGATTTTCAGTGTGAAGGTGTCTGCTGACCTGACATCAATGGTAAGCATCTAAGATTTGTTTGCATACTTAAATGCTTTTTCTTAAATATTATTTATTGTTTTGTTTTGGGACATTAGTTTGCGCCAATTTGACACAATGGCTCAAAAGCAGACAGGTCGGCGCTTCTGATTGGCTGCAGTGACCCGCCCTTTAAATAAAGGGGCGTGTTTATCCGGAGAATTGCTATATTGAGGGCGAGGGACTTGTTTTCGTGTGTGTCAGTCTGCATGTACAGCGCGGTTTGTTTTTTTCCAAGTGTTTGCACAGTAAAAATGTCTTTTAAGACAGTGGGCACAGCATTAACTCGTGCACTGTGGACTAGGGGACAGAGGACTCCTCCTCTTGCGCGAGCCCCTAAAGTGAACAGACTTTCTACAACGTGCAGGACGTCTGCAGAAAGAAAGCAGGGTGGCGACAAAACAAAAGCTTGCAGCTCTGAGACGGTAAGGCCGAGTGGCGAGGTGTCGTCATCCGCCAGCGAGCCGCCTCACGCATGCACCACCGGGGATAAGAAGCGCCTCAAGGAGCCCGTGGGTGCTCCCGGTGTGACTGGTGTTCGCAGACGGTTGTACACCTCCACCGCAGCCCCTGTGAGCCAGAGCTCCTACATGTGGGCTCGTTACAATGACACGAAACGGCTGGTTCACGGTAAGCAAAGGGTCCCGATGTGTTGTCATAAAGCCACCCCCAAAACGCTGAAGTTAGATTCTGATTCGCAGCTTCCGATTCGTCTTTTAAAGGGAAATTGTTTATTCTAGAGGCTAAACAAAGTCTAAAACACAGTTTCTGATTTGTGAAACCTTTTAAAACTATTTGTGAAAATGGGGGGGGGAGAGAAAAATGGAGATTTCAATGCATTTGTTTCACTTCTAGACCACATTGGGCCAGATAAAAACAACAACACAACACTTAGACTGTTCAAATCTGGACTAGATTATCGGAGAGGTGAACATTTCTTGAAACACAGTTACTGATTTGTGAAACCTTTTTTATTCTATTTATGAAAATGCAAGAAATACCAATGCTACTGATTCAGAGTATTGCCACAACATGGTCTTTTAGTGTTGACAAGAATGACAACCAACCTTGAAGTCCACGTCTCTCTAAGTTTCGCTTGTTCCAATAGTTCCTGTTTTTCACTTCAAAACAACAAGGTAGAGAAGTTATTTTTTACGCCTTCATAGATTGGTCAAGTCAATCTGCCACTGTAAATCTCCTCACATTTGACAAAGCTTTGACGAGGCCTGTGTTTAGAAGTGCCATAATTCAGCCATTAGTGTGCTTCTTTTTCATTTTTATGAAAAGCTTCCCGTCACAACTATCAACATAAGACTTAGAAATCATTTAAGTCATCTTGTTTATCTGTCCACTAACATCTGCCATCATTTCAGACCTTGCTCATTTGTTCCCGTCCACCACTTGTCCTAATTGTGTTCCTTGCCAGTCATCTGACCCTGCAACAGCTTGCAGACATGAGCCTCATTACCCTAATATCATCCAAGTAGTTTTCTCTAGACCTTCGTAGTAGCCTAGTCATTTCCCACATGTAGTGCCTCTTTGTTTTGCCTCAATCTGCCGCCCTGTAATTCTCATTTTGAACTATGCTATTTTGGTGTCGTGTTTATGCCTGCTGACAAAATTAAACTTTGTTTTTATTGCTCCTGCTTTTTTAGTTTGGGAATCTGTCAAAATCCAGAGCTTTAACTCTGCGTGCACATTACACATGTAGGCCTATAAGTGTGTGTTTATTTATTAATGTAGGAATACTACAGCCAGCAGGGAGTCTGTATGTTTTTCTACATGTGAAATCTCCCTTTTTTTTCAGTTTCAAAAAGGTTTCACAAATCAGAAACTGTGTTTTATAGACTTTGTAGTCATCTAGCCCAGATTTGATCCGTAGTCCTGGTCCAAAGTGATCTAGAAGATTTTATTTATTTTTTTCAAAAGTAGGTTTCAGACAGCGTTAAGGTTTCCTCTAAAATGTCCAACATGCTTTCACAACATAGGAGTAGATGTAATGTATTTTTACCTTTAACTTTGCCTTTAACCTAATCCGAAGCAGCGAACCAGAAGCTAACTTCGGCGCCGTGGTTAAAGGCCTGCACGAGGGCTTCTCTCGTTCAGCCGCGCGTGAAGACATTTCCTCTACGCCAAACCTATTTTAGAATAAGGTTTAAACAACAGCTATTGTTTTTATTTTATATAAATTAAACTACTCGATAACTTAAGTTTCATACATTTGGTCTTAAAAACGGCTCTCACGGTAGCTAACGATAAATACTAGTTAGTTTATCGGAGCGTAAATACGTTAATCGTGTTACTCGGCTCAATATCCTCTTAGGATGACCTTGCAAAGGGGGTTTATGCTCTCAATAGTTTAGTTTTCCCTAGGATAAATGTTGAGTTTGTTCACAGGAGTCGATATGTTGACATCACCCAGCCAGCCATCTGTTTCCCCTCCAAAACATAACACTCACATGTGTTTTCTTGACTTTAGAGATCCATTACTGAAACTATTTTTACCTTTTTCAAGCTGCATTTGAAACTCAAATCTCATTTTGTTGTTTTTAAATGCGAGTTGTGAAGATAGCTTTTACCAATGTGTAGGGATGCCCCCCATATGGATACATTGTCCATGTTATTTCAATGTAGTTCGCATGTTCTTTTAGCTAAGAGTGAAACAATGGTTATTATTATTATTATTATTATTATTATTATTATTAGTATCATGTCATCTATCTAACTTTTGTTCGAAAGTTAAGGATTTAGCGGTGCATAAAGTCAAATTATCAAAATTAATTATGCACATTCATTTTAAATACATAATGTAACGTTATCAAAATATTTACTTTTCATTATTTCACATTATGTTTAGAAATCATGAGAAAAATGTTCTATACATCTATTACAGAACTATTTAATCAGTACTGCAATTATATTATATATTTTATTCTACTTTATAGTTTATTAAACTGAACATCTTTTAGGTTTTGGACGTACAAGACATTTAAAGACATCACTTGGAGTTTGAGAGACTACTATGCACAATCTTTTGCATCTTTTATAGACAAAATGCTTCATCTAGAAAATAATCTGCAGATTAATCGTTACTTCCAGCCATAAACTTCAAAGGGCTAATCTTTTGAAATGTGAATATATTTTGAATATATAGAAATAGAGTTACTGGAGAGAAACGAGTGATTGGCACAACAGCTGCAGCCGTTATTGAACTGTCCCAGGCCATGGCCCACTTTCTCCAATAGACTCTCTGGCACGATTGCAGATTGTAAACCATTTGTTTAACCTGTGCACATGTGTTGGCTGCGTGGCTGTTATCAAAGTGCAACAGTGGCTGGCAACATTTATAAAATAGATTAATGAAAAGAGCCTCTATTAAGAGATGTATCCTAGTAAAAGCTATTCTCCCAGTCGCTGATGAATCAAATAAAATGTGCTTTATTTCGTAATGGCTGTACAAAAAGGTTTTTTGGATGAATTTATTGTGCTTCTGTGATGAGTCAGATGAAATCCAAGAAGCACATATTGCACAACCCCCGGATGAGCTTGCCAGCCTCACTAGATTGAAAACAACTGACTAACTACTGCTTTACTCTCTGCAGAAGCTTAACCCTACCCTTCCACCTGAAAATGATGCCGTGTTTATTGTTTCCTCGTGTTACTTGTTGTTTTCTGTCTGAGTTCTGTTGACTTTGAATGAGGGTTTCCACATCTGCTCTCAGACCTGATCCCACCCGGTGCGTGTCACCTCCTCAACTCCTCCACCATCTACGCTAACAACGAGGTCAACCTGGCTGAAGTGGACATCTACGGCTTTGACTACGACTACACACTGGCTCTGTACTCTAATGCGCTCAACACAATGATCTACAGTACAGCAAGAGACTTCCTAATCAAACACTTTAAGGTGTGTTTTACAGTAGTTTCATCAAGTATAATGGCATAACGGCTGCTTTTTTAGATTCAGGTTAATTTATCCATTTTGTCCTCCTGCTTGACAGTACCCTGAAGGCATCCGCAAATATGATTACATTCCCAACTTTACCGTTCGGGGTCTACACTACGACATCCAAAAGGTGAATTATTTTAAATCACAAATGTCTCGTCGCAAGAAGTGAAATGTTTACGTATAAAGATAATAACAAGTGAACCCCCCCCCCCTCCCTTCTGTAGGGTCTTCTGATGAAGATAGATGCCTTCCATTACATTCAGCCAGGAACGGTGTATCGGTAAGAGGTTGATGCTGCGTTCAGTGACGTTAAAGACAGGATTTGTCGGTTGCTGTTTGTAAACTCAGCATTCAAAGTTAGCCACTCAGATGTGGCTCAACGAGAGAGCGTTAGTAGTAGTTGAGCAAGCTAGAGCGTGTATGAAGAGAGGGAGCGGCGTTCACCAGAACAAAGCAGTGAATCTGAGAAGAAACCCCCACCTTTAGTGTGATCGTTACGCTTCGTGTGTGTGTGTGTGTGTGTGTGAGAGAGATATGTGGAAGAGGGATTACTTTTCTTTGAGTCTATACATTATTTTTTAAGGTATACCTTTTTTAAGTAACACTTCCACCACATTGTTACTTTATCTACATCCCTGCTGCTGAAGGCAACACTCATCTGATTGTTTTCTCTGATAATGTTGTTTTGTTTTTAAGCTCAAGTTAATTTATTTGTGTTTGATGTTCCCAGGGGACTGAGCCCAGTGCCAGACGACGAGGTCCGTCAGCTCTACGGGGGGACTTACCATATCCCCCTGCAGCAGGACAGCGGCTTCTATGGAAAAGTGATGAGGCTTTATTATTATTATTGTTATTTTTAGCATTATAGTAGTGCACAGTAATACGAATACGATCAGATAATGTACATCAGTTGGCTTTGACTGTTTGAGTGGAGAGAGCTGCCTGACAGTTACAGTTATTTCCCTTCTGTATTCAGATATTTTCAAAATATCTCTTCTCTGTGAAACATGTTTGGCCCAGATAAGAAAGCTCTTCTTAACTTTGTGGCCTCAACACGTCTGATATAATCTCACCCGGTCACCCTCAAACAGGGATGTAGGTCAGGATTAAATCTGTCCACATATATTTCAAGAGTCTTGCGTGGTTTCTCTATGACATAAGCCCCCCAATGTTAATTTTTGTAATCTCATTTGTTCCATTGGCGTCATGAACCCGTGGGAAGGCAGTGTTCCAGCCCATAAAGACCGGACTGTTTTTAGTTATAGTTTTTTAGAAGCTGCACTCACGAGAAGTGGAATTCTTTATTGCGTCTGACAGTCACAAAGGTTAACCAGACTCGTTTGCTAATTAGGAACAATTTGGACTCTGATGTTTTGAATCAGGCTTAAATAGTTTGCGGCCCATGAGGTCTTTTAAGTTCTCTCCTGCAGCAGGAGGTGTGCCTCTCTAGCCCTTTTTAATTCTCCTTGAAACATTCCAGAAATAGTTTTCATTTGGCAAATCAGTTTTTTTTCCCTGGTAGCCTCTTAGTGGGCAGCGGTAGTGAGAATGCTTCCTTGTGTGATGAGGAAGCTGTAATTTCCCATGTTATTATCCAGCATTGAAATATGTTTTTCTATCCCAGGGCCCGAAGGTTAAGCAGTTCATGGACATCTTCTCCATTCCTGAGATGACTCTCTTGGCCGCGGCAAATGATTTTTTCATCACCAACGACATTGAATACGATCCAGTTCACCTCTTCAAGGACGTCTCGGTGAGAATGCAGCCCCGACTGTCGCTGTGTTGCATGCTACACCCTTTGTTTTAAGTTGCGGCCTCACCCTGTAGCTCACACTGAGAAGCACACTGACCCACTGTGTTCCACTGTTTTCACACACTGCGAGTCTTCAGCTGGAGGCCCGGGATCCTGCCGAGCTCAGCAAAAGTTATTTTCCTCTTGGCGCTCAGCCAGGGATTCCAGTTACAGAGCACTACAGCTCAATATCTGTTCAAACATAGAAAATAAAGGGCCATTTCTTTCTGAGTGACTGTAGTTCAAAGCAGAACGTGCTCGTGCTAGATCAAATGTTTAGATCTGTTGTGAAGCCTCCATGTAACACTTCTTTAATCATCAGGAAGCTATTGGCATGGTTCACCTGAAAGGCTGCATGTACAAATGGGTGATGGAAGATCTCGGTAAGAAATGAGTTTCAAGCCGGCACGTTACTGCACATAAAAGAACAACACGGTAACAGTTTGTGCGACTGAGCTGTCGTAATTCTTTTCATAGATCAGTTCATTCTGAGAGGAGAGGAGACGGACGCTGTTTTGCATCGATTGGTCAGTCAAGGAAAGAAACTGTTCCTCATTACCAACAGTCCCTTCAGCTTTGTGTAAGTGGTGTCTGACGGTGGGCGACGAGGTACAAATGTTGTGTTGCCATCTGTTATTTCAATGTTTTTTTCTTTCTCCTGTGCGCAGGGATAAAGGCATGACGTACATGGTGGGAAAAAGCTGGAGAGACTTCTTTGATGTTGTCATTGTCCAGGCAGACAAACCTCACTTCTTCACTGATTGTGTCAAGTGAGTAAACGTGTTTGGAGAGAGTGGTGAACACGCTGTGATCCTCGCTTTCAGAAATGTCGTTAAAAGTTGTCCCTCCTACAGACCCTTCAGGCGCTTGGATAGTAATGGAGACCTTCAGTGGGATAGGATAAAGAGTTTGAATAAAGGACAGATCTACAAACAGGTCTGTAGTACTTTAAGTGTTTCCTTATGTTTGAGCTGTCCCTGATCCTCTAATTAGTAGCCGTGTTTTTAAAATATCACACGGTTTGACTTACATTCTTTGCCTCTTAATGAACTAAAAAGAAGGGCATGTGGTTTGTTTGTTTTTCCTTTTTTATGTTTCAGGGAAACCTGTTTGACTTCCTCAGACTGACAGGCTGGCGAGGCTCAAGGGTTCTTTACTTTGGAGACCATCTTTATAGTGACTTGGCTGTAAGTATCAGATTGTTAAGTGATTTTATAAACCACCTGGTGACGAAACTTAAGTTTATCTGGTGCTTCTGCTCTAACGCATTAAAAGATGAATAAATATGTGGTGCATCATCAAAAATATAAAGATACAACTGCTTGGATACGACCATTCATCAATGTACCTGCTGGAGTTTGACTAAAGCAATGTCACTTGTTGTGATAGGACCTGATGCTGCGACATGGCTGGCGTACAGCAGCCATAATACCTGAGCTGGAGCAGGAAACCAAAGTGGTGAGCACAGACCGGTACGCTCTGAGCCTCACCTGGCTGCAGGCTTTAACCGGCTTGATGGAACGCCTACAGGTGAGACGTGAATCCGAGGAGTTTATGGAGCTCTCGCCAAATAACCATATACACCTGAAAATGCAGATTCTCAGTCCTAACCAACTGTGTTACGGGTTAAAGGAGACGGATGTTGACATACAGTCGCTAGTAGTTACTCATGTTTGGTTGGTCATTTTTATTAGACCTTGATGTGCTCATAGTGTTCTTTATTATCTAAGACTCATCGGGACCCAGAGTCCAAACTGATTTTTGAGGAATGGCAGAACGAGAGAGAAGAACTCAGGTGGGTGCCGTCGTCGCACGTGTACCACGGTGCATCTCTTAAATACCGAGGAGATTGTACTTAATGTTGAATGTTTCAGTTTGATGGTACTTTATACTTCTACTCCACTGTATTTGTTTGACCGCTGTAGTTACTACTTTGTAGATTAAGATTTTTAGAACCTCTAATGATCATATAAAATAGGATGTGAATATACAGTAAATTAAACTAGCTAACTGTATATAAAGTCATTAAAATCAGCTCAAACTCAAGCATCTACGTCTTTAAATGTCTTGTACAAGTTATTCATTAGTGATAACAATTAAATAATATAAAATATTATAATATGACACTGACTGAGGGCATTCTGCACTTTTTATTTTTGATATTTTAAGAAGAATTCACTTAATTACTTTACTGCAGTGCTACTTTTTCTCGGGTAAAGTATCTGAATACTCCACTTCCACCACTCCATGAATTCATATATGTTTAAAATCATATTAACTTACACCCTAACCTTTTTATCTTGCAGGGTGATGACAAAGAATTTGTTCAACCCTCAGTTCGGCAGCATCTTCAGAACGTGTCACAACCCCACTTACTTCTCCAGACGTCTGTCTCGTTTCTCAGACCTCTACATGGCCTCCCTCAGCTGCCTTTTAAATTATGACCCCTCGTACACTTTCTACCCCCGCCGCACCCCTCTGCAGCACGAGGCTCCGCTGTGGATGGACCAGCTTTGCACAGGCTGCATGAAGACACCATTTCTGGAGGAGATGTCTCACATAAGATGAGATCAGTGACTGTTTATTTATACCTCTTATTTTAGTCTTGCGGAAAGGTCTTAAAGGGTTTTTAATTTTATTTTCCTTTTGAGATGACAGGGTGCTGTACAACTCCTTTGCACGGATCAGAGAATTCCTGCCCTACACAGTGGCCTACCAAATAAATCCACTAGAGGCTGCTGTAGAGTTAGCTGCTAGTCCAGAGAGCTTGACATTCAAAATTATCAGACAATCTGGTTGTTGCCTAATTAGAGTGAATGATAATGCTGTGCAATATAAAGCTACCGTCACACAATTACAACAAATAAATAAATGAATGAAATATGACATTTGTGTGTTGATCTCTTATTAACATCACATTACATTTTTGTTTGTTTTTATTGGAAATACAAAAACAGACTAGGCTTTCCCATTTCTGTCATGAAATTAATATCCCCAGGGACCTCAAAGAGACACCCCACCCTCCTGACAACAAGAACTATAAAAATATGTTCTCTGTATATAAAATAACAAGTAATTGTGGTGTGTATGAATATTTTAAATATACAAATAATTATGAATAGACAACATATTTAATCCACAGGGAAATAGATGGTGCTTTCATGTAATAGGCAAGTTAAAGTGAACCAAGTTACCTTAATATTATTCTAAGTAAAGAGTACAGCCCATCATTAAGACTAACCCTAAATTCAATAAATCTAGTGAGTTGTGCGTGCTGTCAAATCTTTATTTGATTGGTCGTTTGGTTGCTAGGCAGCGCAGCCTCCATTCATCCCCTTTGTGCTCGGTGTCACAAACTCATTCACTTCCAGCCGCCTGCCTGAAGACCACAGCGAAGGTACTGCACTCTCCGCATACTTTTAAACACGGTGTTTGGCCACATGTTCATATGCAAGTGTTGTCATAAAGTCGCGTGGTATGTGTACAATAGTTGCAGCAGAATTCAAATGGCTGAAGGAGCGAGTACAGCGCTCTTGGTCAAGTTGTGTAGTGGTGTCCCGTGCAGGAATTGGTGTGCGGGCAGTATCACTACAAGGACGCTCGTGTTTATTGTTAAGTGGCAGAATTATTTGTTGCATCGTCTTTTCATGACAACTGTTTGGTTTCAAGAGAGAAGGCTTTATTCTTCTTTTTATTTATTTATGGGAAAATATTCGACCTCTCGCATGTTGTTGTTCGCGTGCGTCATTAGCGCGTGTACATTGTGAAGTTGCGTTTGTCTTTTTCTCCAATGACATTTAATTTTCTGTCCCTTTTCATGAAAGTTGTCTTCAGTTCCTGCACCGATGCCTTCTATTTAGGATTTTTAAAAACACCTTATGACACAATTTAATGTCAATTCCGTGATTAATCGCACCTAAACATTCTCCCAATCTCTATCATGTATGCTATTCATCCATTTCTAGTTAACTCAGACCACATTTGAGGAGTTGCAGGACTTCCTATTCCTCAGCGAACCCAGCGTGTGTGTTGTTTGACATGTTAGACATATTGTTTTCACATCACCACCCCTTTTGGCACAGTGGCTGCGTATTGGATCCAGCGTTAAATTCTCTTTGGGTATATTTATTTTGGGATGAAACACAATCTTCATGTGTTTTGTATATTTAACTTCCACCCTGTCCTCCATTTGAAGATGCTTTGTTCCATCGTGGACTTGCAAAAATGAGTTTATTCACTGGAAATGCATTGAGACGCTATAACAGTATCACATTAGCTTGAAGAAACATAGTATTTTAGGTTGTATAAAATGAAGGTATGTGAGGAAAAGTGAAGATTTAGAGTTATAAGGAATGTGATTAGAGTATCTGAACCTTATTTACTGACTTGGGGGTAATTGAGAGGCTTGGTGTGACAGTATGTGTCTCGGAATTTGATTTTAATATCAGATGACATTTCCTGATACTAGCATCTTGTTTGAACTCTATGCTACACAGTGCCAGTATTGCTTTCTGGTGGCTGGTGATCATCTAACACAGCTTTGAATATACACACACACACCAGAAAGACATGTGCTAGGAGAGGTGTTTTTCCTGTGATGTTTGTTTATTGTACTTTACTAGTGGTGCATCTGTGTATTTGCCAGGCTGACTGGTGTTTCTGTCTATTTCAAGGCTGCCTGCCTTCATTGAATGAGCCTGCACCTGAGCTGCAGAAGCTGCCTCCACTAAATAAATGTCATGTGCTGACCTCTTTAAATGTGTTTGGCAAGAACAATTCTCAATTTACTGAAAACACAAGTGAGTTGGATCGATTATTATTATACACTGCACTGTAATAAACCCTTGCTTCAGCTGATAAAGCCACTTGTATAGGACAGTCCCTATGATTACACATATTTTAGTTTTCTAAAATCAGCTCTTTTGCCAGTGAGCTTTACCCACCCTGTCCTGGCAACCCTTCATCCTCCAGTGCCTCCATCCTGGATTTATCTCGCTACACAACCATCCATTCACAGTTCCTTTTTCCTTTTTATCTTTCTATCCCTCCACTTCTCCCTTTTAATCCTCACTCCTTCATCTCCTCACCTCAATTTCTCTCCATGTACGGCTTGTCCCTTCCTCCCTTCCTTCATATCTTCATGCTTCCAGTTGAGTGCCTCCGTGTCTGTCACTATGCTGGCAGAGGAGGCTGCTCTCTCAGAGGTTTGTCAGTCCCTCCATACAGCAGCCTTTTCTATTATTAAATGTAACGGGACCTTCACTTTTTTTTTTACAGCTGAGCATGTTCTCTGCTCGGTGTATGAAGATCTCCCTGATGCAGATTATAATCCTTCATCCTCCTAGAAACTAAAAACAACAGACGCCCCAAAGAGAAAACACAGACTTATTGTGTTTTACTGTATTATCATTCTTGCTCTTCTGCAAAAATCATTATAAGACACAACAACATCTTTGTTAATTCATGAGGTTTGTATTGCTTTCGGCTGAATAACAAAGCAGATGTGCGCGGATGGGTGGGATTGGAGATCTTAGTTTAACACACAGAGTCTAGGAGGATGAGCAGAGGAGAGAGGCCTCAAGGCAGACACTAATTGGCCCCTGCCATTGTCCTGGAGTGAGACAGCCTGAAGTCACTGTTGTGTAATACTTCATCAGATCTCGCATGATAAGCAATTAGTCTGTAATGAATAAGGTTAAATCCCCATTAGCCCAAATAGTTGTTGTAGCTATTTTGTCTTCGGAGTGATATTAAATGAATAACATGTCCTACTCATAAAGATAACGGATGGTAGTGATTATGCAGTTCTCACAACAGTATGAACAGGTATGAAATATACAGTATACACTTTACATTGGGAGGTTAAACATTGTGTGATATCACATTGCAACAATAACCACTGCAAGAACATCTAATTTGTACATTTTTGCACATAACATCCAAAGCTTTGCGTCTATTGTACATGCAAGGACATAAAAGCACATGGTCCTAATGGTAAAACAACAAGGCTTATGGCTGCTACGACGGTAATAAAGAGTGAAAAAAACTACAACCCCCTTTGTGTACATAAAAAATCCTTTTGAAGTAATAATTTGAGCCTTTTTTTTTTTTACAGCTAATTAATTGAGTACTCCACATATATAGCATTGCACTCCTGTAACATTGTCAAACTCATAATGGACAGTTAAAAGAATTTTAAAAATCTAAATTGCAGCAAAACAGAGATATCATCTTCAAAACCTGGTGCCTACATTACCCACAATACAATACTTTGCCCAGCTCCCTCTGGAGCAACAATGAAGAATTATAGCTGTGCTGAAAGGCTGGTGACCAACACACACAGGCACGACCATATCTATTTTTAATGTCACTTCACTAGAAGCCTCTTAAAGTTGAATTGATTACTTCCTTGGCTATTCATGGAATAATCTGAACTCTTGATCCTATGAGGGATTCTTTTGATTGCCATTGCCATGTCGGATATCCTCTATAGTCCTATTGCCCTTTATGTTTCACTCAGTTGTTTTACTCCCGTGACTTGGACCTGCAGCTGATTGTTATGTTTTTTAACTACCTGAATAGCCTATTAAAAGGTGTGGAGCTTCTCCACTCATGAGCATCTACTGTATATTAAAGAAACCAGGGCGAGCTCCAGAGCTTCACCCAGCCAGCTTCCACTCAAACTCTTCCAGATTTGACATGGATTATTTATATGCTGGTTTATGTGAGGCCAGTGGCTGCTCCCGAGACAGTCAGCTGCTCTTTCATCATCATACATGTAGCATGCCCCTTTGGCACCGTATCAAAGTCTGTGAAGATGCACTCTTTAGCTGTGCAATCTATTCTCTCCTGCATTCGCTCTTGCCCTCTCATGTTATAGTTTGATGTCTAATATGTTATTGAACCCTTTTTGTAAATTACAGCCCTGTGTGTGATGTCTGAAACACAAGCCTGTGCTGTAATTAACATAGTCAGTGTGCCATGGATGGGAAGCTGCATTAAAAGAAGGCGTATGGTGTCATTGTGAAGCTACGGAAACCTGACTGATGGAGAGAGAAAGATTGGACAGCAGTGATAATTATAAGGAACTCAATTCGGCTCATTATTAATCATACGTTTCCCCCTTTTTTCCCCTCCTTCTCTCCTGTATTACAAGTCACTAGCATTGTCTTTTATTGAGTAACATGGAAATTATAGAGCCGTCCCAGGCACAACCAAACAAACAATATTTAAAGCCTCATGTTGACACCTTTTTTTTAGAAATCGGATGCATCATTTCCCTCCCTGATGAATTATTCATCTGCAAACTGCATTTGTGTGCATTCTCTGCTCAGAGGAGGATGTCAGCTGGACCACTGCAAACAGCTTATTAGAGCGAAAGTGTACTGTCTCTTTGATGGGCTTTGAATGAGTCACCCTCTGTGAGCCATCTATATTTATTCTTGATTGAAGTTGCCTTTGTACTGTTGCCCATTCAGTAGTTTCAATACCTACCAGATAGTGTATAGGCAGAATGAGTGAGTTTGATTTGAATTTAGTCAGTGCCACCTCACATCCAAACCCTTTGATGTCAGCCTTGTTAGTGTCTTGTCATAGCTGTAGTATCTTGAGCCTGTGGCTTTTATTTACCTTGTGTGAAAAGTCTATCGTCATCACCTTCATCTTGTTGGATTGAGATGACTGGAGAACTGCCGATCCGGAAAAAACAACCAGAACTGAAAAGTTATTTTCAATATGCGACAGCTCTTCAACCACACATGGTAACTATGTTTAAATTTAGATGTAGTGTAACATGATTGTGCCTCTATCATCACCAGGCACCACACTTCTAACTTCCACCACCTCTTTTTAACATAGTACATCATTTATAGTTTTAAACCAAAGTGGATTTCCAAAATGAAGCATGCTATGGTCGTGAATTCTACAATTTAACATTAAATAATCATCCGGACGGAACAAATGGTTTCCACATAAAGGTTATTCTCAATTAAGGGTGAAGTCACCATGAATGACAAACGCTACGTGCTGTTCCTCTCTAGAAGTATTTCATATTGTTTCTTCTCTGCACCACTGAGCTGTGTGACAGATAGATGGAGAATAGATAGAGGGGATGGGACCCCACACAATCTGCTGTGTGAGGTCTCAGTTAGGCTTTGAAACTGCCGTGATGACTAACGTGCAAGGTGACTTGTAAAACACGGTATTGCAGATACAGATTAGATTGATATGAGTCATGGGTTGTCTCTACTGCAACACGTTTCCTGACCTCTCCGTCATCACAGTCAACTGTTCTCGGAGTGACACATGCAGAACTTTTGCTCTATTTACACACACACACACACACACACACACACACACACACACACACACACACACACACACACACACACACACACACACACACACACACACACACTACCCTCAATCTTGCACTCTTCTTCTGGTCTCTACCTCTCAAATGGGCCCGACCTAAAAACCGCAATGAAATCAAGCATGAAAGGACCACAAAAGTACGTTAAATAATTTAGATAAGCATGTTCTATGACATCAGTGCACTTCATTGTCAGCAGTAATAAGACTTTTGTTGCTGTGAAAATGTAAGTCTGTGCTCAACATTTAAGACCAAATAGATACTGTGCAGTACCTGCTGAAGTAAACATTGAAAATACTATTTCTGCAGTGCAGGAGCCAGATATCTAAGCTTAAAAATTAAATGTTAATTAAACATAATATGAGAAATTCAGCTTTTCCTGTCAATGTAGAAGTTGATTAACACCTGTTTTTAAATTGGGCTTTATATTACAAGACAGTAGGACAGATTTGTCCTGGAGTAAACTCTGTCAATGGTGACAGTGCAACATGGTTTACACAGTGTCCAGGAGAGGGCACCGTTACTCTGCATTCTCATGAGCGTCATGTAATAAATGCACATGCATGTAGACTTACTCTCTCATCACTTAAAGACACCAACAACATGAACATATCAACTTTATCGACCTATACAGTGCATCTTTTCTGGAACCAGCACACACCTAATATTGGATTGGTCAATACTGCAGTAGTGGTTAGTGGAAATGAAAGCCATTAGATTTAATATTCCCACTTTTAGTTGCAAACTTAAAGGGATTAAAACTCGCCCTTTAGCTTTTTGGCATTTCTCCACTACTGAGGGGTTTAAAGTTGAGTCTTTCTCTGTGGTGGTGAGTCATCTATTGATCACCTGAAGACAAAGTCGCAGAGAATTTCATTACTATTACGGAAATGCCTGGGACACAGCGGAGAGATGTCGCGGCACTGCGGATCCATTATAACTGAAATAGATATTTTACTGTGACATGGATCAATAAGCAACATGTCCCCATTGCTGTTAACCTCATCCTGTATTGGACCATAATTGTCTGAAAGAGATGAACTGCTGTGAGTCATTGATTTTGAGGCTAATGCTTTAAAGAAGTCCCTCCGTTATACAATGATGCTATTTTGTAATTCAAAAAAATGAGGGCGATTTGATGTAAACAAAAACCTGCTTTAATCTCTTGTTAACTACTCATCGTAGTCAATACCATGAGAAGAATCTGAACAATACAGCCATCTGATAAGTGCATTCAAACCTCAACAGTGTGGAGTGTGAAGTGGGACTCGTTCGGTTCGAGGACGGTGCAACAACACCTCTTTTCTTCGGCCGTGTCCCTCATAATATCCTGGCCCTGTAATGAGAGGCCATGAAAGGCCACAGTGTGTGCGTGAGGCTGTTTGTAGTGGCTCCCAGGGGCCTGAGAGGCATGTGACCTCATTGGGAGGAGGATGGTTCAGTAGGTTTGCTCCACTCCTGCCAGTCAGACAGTCAACAACCCGTACTGTAACTTCTCTTCATCTGTGTTATTTTCAGCCGTCTGCTGGTGGAGTTTACTCTCCAAGTCTGTTTACAGAGGACGAGAAACGGATGTAAATTCTACAGAAAATGAAGCAGAAGTGAGGAGAAGAGACTCAAATATGATGTTAAATATTCTTTCAGTTCCTTTTGAAGTGACAATGAAGTTAAGTCAAGTGAAGTAACAGACCTTCCTCTGTTCAATGTGACTTGACAGGCAATTTGAACCATCCCAAACTAACAAATAGCCACAGCTTTAAATAATTACATCTGCCGTGGCTTCAGTCATGCACTCTTACTCACAGCCAGCTACTGAAATTTTAAAAGTGTAATGAAAATGAAATGCTTGCAGAGATAAGGCTCAGCTTATTTCCTCATGCTACGAAGCACAATTGCTCTTTGAATATTCGCTCCCTTCAAATATTTGTATGGCACCCCTTCTTCCGCAAGCTCACCCTCTCCAAATATAAGAGTATGTGTAGTCCTTGTTCAG